>NC_036638.1:9092369-9143382 GCF_002806865.2 Cucurbita pepo subsp. pepo
AAACACTAAAAGACCCATTTTTATATTATTAAAAATAAAATGGCCATTTAGAAAATGTAATTAATTTTACTTTATGTCCTTTTATTTCCGCCAATTACAACCAAAGTCCTTGAAATGACGGCGATATGGTGGGTATTAATTATTTGAATTAAAAAAATTATTTATTTACTTGTACGAATATAATACATATTTTATTTGTTGATTAATTAATGGGAGAGATTAAAATAATATTTTGTTGATTAGGAGTTTCCACGTAGGCAGCCACGGTGCGAGCTTATCAGAAGATTAGTCGTATTTTGTTGGATAATGATGGGATATGGCGGTATTAATGTAATGAATGACAAAATTGACGGTTAATGTTTGGGTCACTAATAATGGAATTATGGAATGGATAATATCTGGAATTTGAAGGAAAATAATAAGTAATTGAGGGATAATATTGTAAATGAATGGAAAGACGAGGGTAATTGGGTAAAATAACGTGGGGATCCAAAGCGTGGGAATTTTAACAAAGACAACTGGAAAACGCAAGGCACTGGGGAGGATGAATCTGATTGGTAAAATAACGTTTTTTCTAAATATATTTTATAGATAATAATTAATATTTTTATCGTTATAGTATGATATTAAAAAAAAATTGCTTAATTAATAAAAATTCTCTCAAAAAAATATTTCTAAATAATTTTTTTAAGAAGCTTTTAAATTTAAAAAAGTTTTATTAATATTCTTAATTAAAACATACCCGTTTCTATGGTATTAAAGGAAATTAAATAATTTGAAGATAATCCAACATCGATAATTTTGTTTCTATATTAATAGTAATTTTCTAAACTTTTATTTTATTTATAAAGGCCAAAGGGTATGAATGCTTTCTATTTAAAAAAAAAAATGAAGAATATATTTTAGACAAAAATATAAAATATAAAAATATTTAAATTAATTTATCCAAAAAAAATTGATAATTAAGGAAATGAGAGTGGCAGATAGGTAAATAAGGGGATGTAAATGGGTTTTTATCTTATAAAAATTTGGGGGAGGCTCCGAGAGGATAACATCAATGGGACAGGGAATTATAGGCACCTCCTTTCTTTTCTATTATTTGTCGAGAAAAGAAAAACTTTTTATTTATTTATTTATTAATATTATTTTTATTTTTTGGGTAAAGAGGCCATTTCGATTTTTGCCCTCCTGGTCCTGGCTAAGGCTGTCTGCTGCCATTTTCCTCGTCCCACACAACATTGTACGGAGAAGTTCGCCACGTGTAACATTGAGAGAGGCTCCGGGCCCACTTACCTCGTAGACCTAACTTCGAAAGNAACATTGTACGGAGAAGTTCGCCACGTGTAACATTGAGAGAGTCTCCGGGCCCACTTACCTCGTAGACCTAACTTCGAAAGGGAGTAGGACCCACTCGAGCTTTAAGGCTCCATCCTGGAAAACACACTCAATGGAAATGTGAAAACCGGGGGAGGGGCGGTCCGTATCCGAGAGAGGAGATAATGGACCACATGTGGGAGTGGAACATGTGCACTCCACGTGAGGGAGTTCCGGTGTTTTTAAATGTTTATTTGATGTTTAAAATTTTTAAAAATATATGATATTTTATTTATTCATTGTTTTTTTAATTTGTCTTTAATTGATTTTTTCAAATTTTAAAAATTATAGATTTGAAGGAAATACCTAATTTAGATAAGTTTATTCATTTATTTTTCTTCTGAAACGATAAAAATTAAATTTTAAAAAATAAATAAGAATTAAGGCCGCCAGTCTGCCACCTCCAATGTGGGCCAGCCACCAGTTCACATGGTCAATTGCGTGTCAAAATAATAAACTTCTATCCATCTCTTAAATTTAAAAAGAAATATAAAAAGTTTAATTAATTAAGTGATTTTATCTATTATCCTTTTTTTATATCTAAAAAGGAAAATTATTGACATAATAAATAATATATATTCATAATTTAAATAAGTGTAAATTTATCATTCTCATCAATTGCTCTCGCTCCAGACCTCCCGATTCTAGAGCTGACTCGATTATTAGTGAAAGGGTATTTATTTATTTTTTTAATAGAGATGAGTAAGAGAGGCTTAGGCTGAGGCCTCGGATCCTCCAAAAATGGAATGAGTTCGCAATGACCACCACAATCGACCTCAACAACACTGACGGCTACTTTTTTATTGGTGGGTGTGAACAATGTTTTTTTCTAGCGTTCGTTTCTATCAATGAAGAGGTGACATCGTGCTCAGGAAATTCAAGCAAAAGTTCCCCCCAAGCCCGAGTTTACCTGAGATCTTAGAGTGACACCGAATCAATGCCTAGAACAGCCCAATCCGCCCTCTAGTTAATTAACAAATAAGTATGTTTAATTGGAATTAAATGTTGGATTAGTACCTGAATATAGAGTTGACGAAATTGACTAATTGAAGTTTCTATGCTTTTTTCATTATTTTACAAAGATATTACAGCTTTGTATACTCATATCTATGTACATGGAAATCT
Source organism: Cucurbita pepo subsp. pepo (assembly GCF_002806865.2). Taxonomy (NCBI): domain Eukaryota; kingdom Viridiplantae; phylum Streptophyta; class Magnoliopsida; order Cucurbitales; family Cucurbitaceae; genus Cucurbita; species Cucurbita pepo. Next base: position 9,094,869 of record NC_036638.1, read on the forward strand.
GGTATTATGGTCAGGAACTAAACTAAACAAGATACATCATGCCCACCTCGAGGGTTGATGATGAATGCGATAAACCTGCAGGGAACTCAGCTTCTCTGCTGTTCTTCCTCAAGAACTCGTAAACGAAGTCGATCGACACCCTTTTCAGCATGCTCGATCCTTGTTTTGCTTTCATGTGTGACCGTCCTAATATGTAAGCGACTCCTCCTTCTCTTGCTTCCATTAGCTCTTCTAATTCTTCCATTGCATTCGTGTTCATTTTCGGGCTCTCGGGTAACATGAACCGCACTCTTTTTCTCAATTCAACTGGACCGGGTGACCTTATTTCCCTTGTATCTGAACCTCGGTACAGTTCTTCAGAGTCTTCGTCGTTACCGGTCTCGGCCACGGCCATCTGAATTCTATCTTCGTGTGTAGAAGATGATGTCCCAACCATTGACATCTTTTCATCACCTGCCTCTGCAGTTCCTGACCTTATAAACTTTGCTATGCTGCATAGAAGATCACTCTCAAACTCTAGGTCGTCTTTGTGAAAATCTCGATACCCGTATCGCACAATGCACCTATAGAGTCTATATTCACTCGTACCGATACGACCAATAAGAAACCGTTCCTCTGGTCTAATGTGTGGCACTGGGACATACTTGATGCAAAGGAAAACAAGGACTTGATGGAAGGCGGGAATGTTGGTGACAAAGTGGGTGAAGATACCCGGGATTCCTGAAACTAGCTCGGTCTGTACGACACCGATCCCACGGACTCTCACAATGCCTAAGCTGGGACCGACACCGAGTAGCCAGTTGACAGAAACCTTGTTTTGGAGCTCAAATTCAAACTTCTTAAGAGTACCATAGTGCCAGACATACATGACTATGAGGAATACAATAGAAATTGCAATGGGAACCCAGGCTCCTTCAAGAAACTTTGTAAGAGAAGCAGAGAAGTAGAGAGATTCAATGGTGCCAAAAAAGAAGATGAAGCCTATAGCAAGAAATACACTTCGGTGCCAGCACAGAACGATAACAAGCGACATCAAGCACGTAGTAACAAGCATCACAGTTATCACTGCCAAACCTGAAGACGACGTTTCGAAACAAGAGTTTAAGCTCAAATTATGTGCAACAAACGGACGTTTTATACGACCCTTTCGAGAAACATACCTGAGGCGTGGCCCAAACGCTTGGTGTCTCTGAAACCTATGGTAACAGCCAAGCACAACAGCATCAGAATCCAATTAACCTCCGGGATATAGATCTGACCGTGAACTTTCGAGGACGTATGGATGATTTTGACTCGAGGAAAACAACCCAAAGCCGAGCACTGCTTTATAATAGAGAACGTTCCGGTGATTATAGCCTGGCTGCCTACTACTGCAGCAAGCACAGCAATTATAAGGACAGGCCACCTCAATTTATCTGGAGAAACAAAAATTCCATTAGCCAGTTAGCTCCCAATCAATAATATGTCTGAGAGAACCTTTATGTGGAAGCTAATCTTAAAACCTACCAGGTACAGATACATAAAACCCAATTAGATGATCATTTGGAGAGGGATGATGTTGAGACAGATAGGCAGCTTGCCCCATGTATGCAAGGAGGAGAGACGGATAAACCATTAAAGTGAAAGCAATCTGCAAGCGTTTTAAGACATAACAGAAGTTAGAAAATTGGTAGACATGAACTGTAACGGTCTAAGCCCACCGCTAGCAGATATTGTCTTCTTTGGACTTCCTCTTTCGGGGTTCTCCTCAAGGTTTTTAAAACGCGTCTGCTAGGGAGAGGTTTCCACACACTTATAAAGAATGTTTCGTTCCCCTCTCCAACCGACGTGGGATTTCCATAAACAAGGAACACTTCAGAAAACCAGTACACAAACATTTTCTTTTGCACTTAAAAACACTTTTTAAACATTTAGAAAATCAATCCAAACAGGTTGTGGCAGCAAGTTCATGCGAGAGGATACATTAGACACAAAATTTAAGAAAAATGGGCTGAAATGCGATGGTCAACAGTTGGAAATTCATGGAACAAGTTACTGGTGTATGAGATCCCACATCGGTTGGAGAGGGGAACGAAATATTCTTTATAAGGGTGTGGAAACCTTTCCCAAGTAGACGCGTTTTAAAAACCTTGAGGGGAAGCCTAAAAGGGAAAGCTTAAAGAGACAGTATCTGCTAGCGGTGGGCTTGGGCTGTTACATGGTGGGAGGTGGGAGTTAGAAAGGTGATTGAAGAAAATTCTCCCCATCATCGATCTTCAGTTGCACATTGACCGAACAAGCAAGTTAATAATGCGATTCATGAGATAAACATTCGAAGACGAAGGTATTAGGAGAAAGTAAACATATTTGCCTTGTTTTTATGCTACAATAAGAAAGAACTATGAATACACTAGTAGTATCTAGTAAACCAACATGAACTACAAGTCTTGGGCTACACACCAAGGAGAAAGAGAGCTCAATCGATATGTCATCGAAGAGACATGAACTAGACATGAGCTCAATCGATATGTCATCGAAGTCTAAAGAACGAATGGTGGCAGAACATCCTCCTATGGACTTTCTACCATCATTAAAGCTTGATCCGAAACAGGTGGCAGTGAACAAGAAGAAGAATAGAGCACATAATCAACTGTGGGGCGTCCAATCAAAGACACTTTCCGAAAGAATTATCATGTAGTTTACAAGAAACCTCTAGCTAGTAGACGAGAAAGACCAATATTCGAAATCGTACCTTGATTGACAACTGTGAAAAATGCCCAAGGTCAGCAAACATCGCCTCGGAGCCTAGCAAAATATAAACAAACACGTTTCTGATTAACAAGGGAATGGCTTTGCTTTGTAAGGGCACAACATGATAAACCAAACCAAATATGTGAAATTTACCAGTAATGCACAACATTATTCCACCAAGTGACATCCAACCTCCTTTCTGGGTTTTCTTGAGAAATTGTAACATGTAACGAGGAGAAATTGCTCTATAAACACCTGGATTCCAGTGAATAATATTGTACAACCCAATGGCACTGATACACAATAGCCAAACTGTAACTATGGGAGCAAACAAGAACCCGATCCTGTGCGTGCCGTAGTGTTGAAGAGCGAACAAGCATATCAGTACGATGCACGCAATTGGGAGTACTATATCTGCAGGAAGATCAATTTACATGAGACTACTCTGACAGAGTCCAATATTTGAAAGTATAATGCAAAACTGAAAGAACAGATTGCTCGGTTTGGGTACGATTTCTAAACTCACAAGCTCAAAAATAGTGATATCTAATATGATTTCCGTGCTTATAACGAACGTGCGTGGCTAAAAGGGACGAACCCTTTCTTTGTAGTCTTCCACAAGCACATAAACAAAAGCCAAAAACTCCTTTAAGCAAAAGGGGGAGAGAGGCCAAATTTTTCAGTCTCATTCCTCTATCCTGCAAGTTTCTAAATCTTTTCACCCTTCATCTAACTATTCTTCATCATTAAAGTCCAGTCTCTCCTCAGTGGTCCCTTTTTCTCAAACACTACCATCCAACAGTTACATAAGTAGTGGCATGTCATGTCCTGTCTAACACAGTAAGCAATTCAATGCAATGGATTCGTAACCGCCCAAACCCACCGCTGCCAGATATTGTCTTCTTTGGACTTTCCCTTTCGGGCTTCCTCTTAAGGTTTCTAAAACGCGTGTGCTAGGGAGAGGTTTCCACACCCTTATAAAGAATGTTTCGTTCTCCTCTCCAACCGATGTGGGATCTCACAAGATCACAACTTGGGATGAGGAGACTTGTCCAGAAGGTCTCCCAAGTACAGCATAGCAATCATTCGTGTTGGAAACTGTTTGTGATGCTTGCATAACATATGAAAGCAATCGACAGTGACCTCTCGTTCATATGAAGACATGTGAAGTCGAATGCTCAAAACAACAATTTTAAACAATACCCAATAGTTTGAACAAAAATTAGTAGATTTCAGTGTAGATTCTTACATTGGTGATGCTCTTTCGCCATGGTATGCTCGAGACCAGAAACAGCCGAAAGAACTGACAGATGAATGAGGAACAAACATCCAATTTAAGAAAACCCAAAACAGAAATTGAATCAGTGATGCAGAAAGTTAACAATGATTACCAGAAATAGCCGGGGTTAGGATGCCATCTCCAATCACCATGCAAGTCCCAATTAAAGCAAGAACGAGCAAGAACTTTTGAAGAACACGACGCTTTTCTAATGCGGATTTGAGTTTGAATCCAAAGCTTTCCAGAGATGGCGGACCAAGAACATTCATCTTGTACTCAGTGAGTTCAGAATCAGCCAATTGGGTATTGGGCAAGGAGCTAACTCGTGCGTGTCGACATAGTAACGAATACAGAGCAAATGTCCCTCCCTCGCCATTATCATCGGCTTTAAGGACAATAAATATGTACTTAAGCAAAGGAACAATGGTAAGAGTCCAGAAAACAAAGGACAAAACCCCATAAATCTCGTCGTTGCTCTGAGTATGATCGATATCTTCTTCTGCAAAAGTGTTCCTATAGACATAGAGAGGCGAAGTGCCCAACTCCCCATAGACAACCCCAAGACTCTGATAAGCCATCATCAGAACCGTCTTCCATGAATCTTTCTACAAAACGAAAACAGTGAAATCGCTCAAAGAAGAAGCCAAAATGCATGCTAGAGAATGTAAACGACTTACCTTCGTATTCTTTTCACTAGGAACTCCACTTTCTAGATCCATAACCAGAAGGGTCAAGTTCTCATAAGTTGAACAAATCCATTTTCTACTCAAATCTCAAGAAACCCATTATTTTAATGCTCAGAATTGAATAAACAATTCAAACAAAACCCCATGAAAACGAAAATGCAAAACACCCTTTAGAAGATTGGAGAAAATACTAACGACCCACGAGTTTATGTAACTATTGTGAGCGAAATAGAGGGATTTATAGGAAGAACGGACACGAAAAGCCACAGAAATGAAAAAAGAAGACAAACCCTTTGTAAATCAGAGAGAATAATTTTCGTAATCAATAAGAAAGGGACTTATAAATGAAGGGATTAAAGGAGAAGATTCAAGAGGGGTTCATCGTAAGCTCTACTTTATGTCAGAAAACGAAATTTGCAGTGTGGAGCAATAACACCCACTTGGGTTTTTCTCAGAGAGAGTCAAAATGGTTGAAAGTGGAAAAGGAAAAAGATAAACCAACCGCTATTCTTCAACGCTTCTCTGCAATTTTGTAAAGAAGAAGAAGAAAGAATTCGGAGTACATTCCTTTTTGTCTGATTTTGGTGAACAAATGGCATTGAAAATTTGGTATGAATCTGTTTGTTTACCAGAAAAATGAACTCGGTGAATTCGGGGCCGAGTTGACTCCACGTCGTGGTGATACGTAACTGACAAAGAAATTCCGAACATAACCATGCCAAATTCTCAACCACCGATACGGACTGCGTGAAGAACAGTTATTATTTCAATCAAAGTTTTGACAAATGAATTAAAAAAAAACTTGAATCTCTTTGAATAACGCTTTTTAATTCAAGGGGTTTGTTCTTTCAGATGTTTTGGCAAAATTGTCCATTGCAAAGTCAAAGTTCTCAAGCAATTGTTCATGAATGAGAACTGAAGAACATTGAAGGAGAGAATTTGTTATTGATTTTAATGATCATCTCTTGGGTTTTGCTCCAACTGAGAAATTTGGATGTATTCTTGTTTGAGATCATCCCTTTCAAGTGAAACGCTTTTTAGTTTTGGATTTTTCAATGAAACCATGTTTTAGGGGAAGACCTCCATCCCCTATGATTTTAATAACCTAGTTCATATTACCGACTTCAATCGGATATCTATTAATTTCGATCCCAATTTTTTTATAAACAATTCTGAATGCATGGACGCCAAATAGCTCAACTAAGTGTCTGAACGATAAGATGTTTGAATTCTTCCCCTCCAAATATCGTGGAACGAAAAACGTGTTTACTCAATTCGAGCTATAATCCATCATTTTCAAGGAGAACTACGTTGACAATGTTGAAGATGGTTGAGAGGGAGTTCTACCTTGGCTAATTAAGAGGATGATCATACGTTTATAGATAATGAATACAATCTCCATTGTGGGGAAACCAAAGGTAAAGTCATGAAAGTTTATTCTCAAAATTGACAATATCATACCATTGTAAAGGCTTGTGATTTCGAACCGTAGTATGAGATTTATGCCCTTAACTTAGATATGTCAATAGAGTTCTCAAATGTCAAACAAAGAAATTGTTAGCTTTGGAAGTGTAGCCAAAAGTGACTCAGGTGTATTTTTGTTTGAAGACTCCATAAGCCTCCGGGGATGTTTTATGACTTTATGACGTACTTTTTTCGAGAGGAGGATTGTTAATGATGGTTGGGAGAGAATCTCACGTTGGCTAATTAAAACCATATTCTATAATTAAGATGTCAGTTTATAAAAAACCGAAACTATATAGTTATATTTCAAATATTTTGTCATATTTTCTGAACGATATGATCATTATGACAATCTCCATGTTTGAGCCGAGCCTTAAAAACATTAAACTATTTTTCACGCTAGCCATATCCACATGTCCAATGGTAAGTAGGGTTTTTAGGTAATTAATGAAATTAATTCATTTGTATATGAGCCAAGCAAATTCATAGAGTTGATTTAAGTGGTAGAGTAGTTCTCTAATTCACTCGAGTATTTCCACCCAAAAAAAAAAAAAATGTAAAGATAAATAAATTTACCTTAATTTTTATTTTATTTTTTTAACTAAGAGGTGAAAATAATTTATAATTACCTTCACAAATCATGGGTTGGAAAGAGTAGGTAAATGGTAAAATTGATGAAGAAAATACAGTTTTGAAGTGGTAAAAGTAATTTTGATGGTTTGGTGTTGAGTTGGTGGGAGGACAGGGTGCGTGTTGAGGGGGGCCTTCTCCTTTTGACTTGTAAATTTCTCTACTTTATGTATTTATTCAATTTAAATGGGTCCAACTTTGATTTCAACAAAGATTGAGGGTTCAAACAATATGTAACACCAACATTATTATTGAAAAATTACCATATTATAAAAAAAATATTCGATTAAACCATAAATATTCAAGCCCACCGCTAGTAAATATTGTCCACTTTGGTCTGTTATGCATCGTCATCAACCTCACAGTTATAAAACACATATGTTAGAGAGAAGTTTTTACACGCTTATAAGAAATATTTCGTTCCCCTCTCCAACCGATATACGATCTCATAATCCCACCTCCCTTGGGTGCCAGCATATTATATAAAATAACTAAAAATAATTTTATATTAAAATATATTATTTTCAAATTAAAGAGTATAATTATACTTAAAATAGTAAATAAATCCTTTTTTTTAAGATTTGTAATGGTCAACTTTTAAAATATAAAATAACTTGAATATTGTAATTATTTAATTTATTTATATTTTTAAAAAAATCACAATTCCCTATTTTAAAATTTAAATTTATTTAAATTATATTTTAAAACCCATTTATATTAAAATTAAGTAAAGTCAAATTAATATGTTTTTTCTTAAAGTTTCAATCTATTTAAAGAAAAATTAACGCGTGGATGTAATACTACCGTCGATTAAATAAGAGATTAGGTGATATCCATTTTCACAAAGTTGAATTTAAAATTTATTTTCTTTTTCCATTTTTAAAACTATTTTGTTTCGAGGAAGTAAGTTCGATTCCAGAAATTCTTCAATTTCGATCCATTTTCAACCACTTTGAAAACCTTTATAACAACGTTCTATTTTTTTCTCTTTAAATATTTAAAAAACATTGATACCATAAAATAGACTTTTAACTTATTTGAGAATTTGTATACAAATATAGATGAAGTTTCAAAACATAGTAAAAAGATTTTACTTTGTGTAATGGTAAATTCATCGTCTCTCTAAACTTTTTTTTACCAGTCTCGAGCAAGCAAGCGAGTTTTTTTACACGACCTATCTAATTACCCAATTATGATTATAATATAATTTAATTTGGTATCGATAATCTTTAAATTTTCAATTTGATCTATATGTTTGACTAAACCTTACTCGCGTTCTTAAATTATTTTTTTAATTAATCTAAAAAGATTATTAACCTACCGTTGAATTAAATATTATATTTTAAATCATAAGAACCAAATTGAAACAAAAATTTAAAACGTAAAAATTAAGTCCCATTAAATAATTATTATGTTTTATAAAATTAAGTATACAACACGTTTTTCACCATTCTTGCAAATACATTGAACCATGATTAAAATTAGGTTTTTATTTTATTGGTAACTTTTAAAAATCCATTTAAAATTTGAAAATGTGAAAAAAAAAAAAAAAAAACTAACATAAATAATACACACGGAAATTATTGTTTATGACTTAAAATTTTAATAAGAAAAATAAGTGACCTAAATTAATAAAAATATTTACAGTATTTTATTTAAAAAATATTTTTTCGTGCTTTCAAAAGTTTTAATAATACAGGTAATTTGATAAATATTATTCATTAATTTTTTTTATTAATATTCTTTTAATATTAAAAAATTAAAGGATGTTAATAAAATTTTAAAAAAAATTCTTAAAAATATAGATATTTTAAAATAAAATATTAATAATTTTAAAGATATTTTTGGATTTGTTACTTGATCGGGATCCCATCAGGGAGTGCCCCAATCAAAAAGTGGCCGATAAGTTATCAGAATTGGTCAAATATGGAACAATTTGTTTTTGGGCAATAAAGTTTGTTTCAATAAATAAATAATAATAAATTAAATTAAATAACAAAGCCTTTCTAATGGAAGGTTCCATTTGAGCCAAACTAGTTAATAATTTTTTTTTTTTAATGTTTTAGATTAATTTATTTCGGATTTAGCAAAAAAGCAAAGCTAGTAGGTTGGCCATCGTCTTCAAACACACCGTCAAGGCAAGTTCCACGCATATGGATTGAGTTAATTGAGCTCTTTTGTTGAGTTAATGACTCGAGCAATTTAAATTAGTTGAGTTGGAATCTTCTTCTTTTAAAAAATTAACAATTAAAAAAAAACTCGACCAGCCTTTCATAGTTTGAATTGGTAAGATTATCGGATTATATGAACCCTTTTAATATGAGTCGTTTACCTTCGATTAGAACCAACCATTATTAATATTAAACTTAAATTGTGTGTCGTGTTATTCAAATTTTTAAATAATAATATATCGAGTTTTGAAAAGTTGATAAAATGTGACGTCGTTATCTATAGTTAATAAATTTAATGCAAGTCCCACGTATTATTGTTTTTTTTAAGATTATTATACAAAATAACAGACAATTTTAATTTTCCATCCTCCAACCATAAACATGGACCAAAGTAACCCTACAATTTTGCAACAACGGTCAAATTAATTGACCGAAAGTGAGAATCAAAACGTAATTTAAGAATTTTCCAATTTTGTTCAACATATTTGAAATGAAGGTCGTTCAAACAAATAATAATAATAATAATAATAATAATAATAATAAATATAATCAAATATTAAATTCATATTATATAATTCAAATATAATCAAAATTCAAATTCATTATCTTTTTTTAATCAATAATTTAATTAGTAATACGAGACTTACTGAGACAAATAAATTGTAATATGAATTTATAGTAAAATTGACTGAAAAAATAAATAAAATCCCAATTACGACATTTTTTAATGGGCCGAGATTGAAAGGCCCATCAAGATGTAATGGGCCGAGATTGAAAAGACCTGCGCGGCCCAATATGGCTGCCATCATATTCATCAACAACCAGGAAACAAAACTCACATATCACTTGACTGACAACTTCTGTAGACTTCCGAGCATCGGAGCTCCGCGACTACGGGCAGCACCGTTTTCCAACCTTATCGTCGGCTGATCTGTTCGTACTTTTTGACGATTCCGAGAGATCTTTTTCTTGGTAGGCTTCAGCTTCGCGATCAATACGTGAATAACCCTAATTCTTCCTCATTTTTTGTTTATTAATCCTTGAACTAGCGGTTCGATTTTGTTTTTCTCCCTCCATTTTTGATGATCTACTGCAAATGTTTCGTTTGTGAACTTTGTGTGTGTGGATTTTTACCCCATGTAGACTTATATAGGTGTTGCAGCTTTCGCATCCTGGGGTTGTGAGGGTTGTTTTTCCATTCCAGTTTGTTGTTTAGATTACATTCTAACTCCTGTTCTGTACGTATTTTCTTGTTTATTTAGGAATGATTCGTTTTCTCAAACTAACATATTTTCCTGGGATTGCTTACTCTTACTATTTTCAGGAGCTTCTGGGCTCCTTCGATACAATGACTCGAGTTTACATTGGTAATCTGGATCCACGTGTTACGGAGAGGGAGCTTGAAGATGAATTCCGAATGTTCGGTGTTCTGAGGAGGTGATTTGAGTTTGAAATTTTTGTATTGAGGCATTCTTTTCATGTATTTCTTAAATTAACATATTTTAGATGCATGATATGGTATCTACCGAATGGTCCGAAATGTGGAATTTTAGGCTCCTGGGTTCTTTCAGTGGCAGTGTGTTGGGTTCCTTCAGTATATGCCCTAGATTTTTTACAGCACATAAATATCTATCCATCCCGTTGTACCTAGCCGAAGCTAGATATTTCAGCACTCTGCAGGGGAAGAAAAAAGAAACAGAACAGAAAAAACCCTTACTTAGCAATGAGTGCTCGCTAGTTGGACTCTGCTTTATGCATAAGTCCATATCTTCCTTATCGTTAACTTTTTGTTTAAGAACTGAACCCAATGCACAGACTCTCTTAGATATGTCCTCTGACGTTTTCTGATGTCTATCCTTGAGATTAGTTGGCTCAATGTGCATGGCTCATATCTTAGACTCGTTTGTACCTCGACTGAAAGCCAGAGTAGTATTTCTGTGGTCTAGATTTTGCTTCAAGGACGTTTATGCCTCAATTGCATATCAGTTATTAAGATGAGATCGCTTACACCATGCATCCTCCATTTGCAATAATTTGAAACAATATATCTGTTTCTTTGTTCCTTTGTATTAAAATGCGTTCTGAATATTTGTATTTGAACAAAACAATACAGTGTTTGGGTTGCTAGAAGGCCTCCAGGATATGCATTTATTGAGTTTGATGATCGCAGGGATGCTCTAGATGCAATACAAGCATTGGATGGTCAGTTTTAAATAAAAGATCTTTTTTTTTTGTCTTGTAGGTATCAAATTTTGCATTGCATTACATTCCTTCTATAAAATGTTAATTTCTTTTGTATATGTGTGTGTGTGTGCATGCTTTTCTCGACTACTAGTGAGTTTGACATGTGCGGGAGCACTCTCCTTGCCTTTATCTGTAATCTAGTTTTCATTACTGCAGTCAATCAGAAATTTATTATTGCTCTAGCTTAATATCATCTTTGGTCTGCTAAATTGAACTAAATCGTGGAAATTTACCTTATTCTTTAAGACCACCTTATTGAAAAAGAGGGTAATGAATGGCCCAATCCTCTTCAATATGCTTCAAAGATGTGATTTTGGGAATTATCATGATTCTAAGATATAGAAACTTTGAGGGCTATTGGAAGCCATTTTTATCAACCATATTCTTATGCCCTCTTTGATGTTGATTCTATCTTGAACCAGCATCTAATCTCTTTGTCTGTGGAAGGCTAAAGTGCCTAAGAAGACTTAACAGCTTCAGTCTTCATGTGGAGTTTATTCCATAATGAGCTCAATACTTGCAATAAGCGTTAAAACCACTTCCATGATCCTAGCCTCTCATCTAGCTCCTATTGTGCATTATATGCCAGCATGATGAAGAGAATCAATTTAATCTCTTTTTCTAGACGTTCAGCTCCCTTTTTTCAATTTTTTTTTTCTCCATAAATTGTTCACTGTTTTTGGCATCTCTTGGTGCTTGCCCAAGTGTCACAAGTTGGTAGTCTAGTCTTACAACTCCGTTGTGATCATCCTTTCATAGGTAAAATAAAGAGCTGTGGAATAATTCAGATATTTCCATGTAATGGATAATGGTTTGAGAGAAGTCAAATGAATTTTCATGATGCTTTCTCTATGGTGGTCTTGTTGGACCTTGTGAACTTTTTTCCTATATGGTGCACTAGATCAATATTTTGGCTTTGCAATTAAAGTCTATCCTTAATCCGGGATCCTTTTCTATAACTTCCTAGGGCTAATAGGTTGATTCCTCATCCCCCTATTCTTAGTTTCATTGCCTTAAGTTTATCTTATCTTTTATGTGTGATTTTATTGGGTTCTTTTCATAGGGAAAAATGGTTGGCGTGTGGAGCTTTCTCACAACTCTAAAGGCGGTGGAGGAGGTGGTGGTCGTCGTGGCCGTGGTGGTGGTGGTGGTGGTGGTGATGATTTGAAATGTTATGAATGTGGTGAACCTGGTCATTTTGCTCGTGAGTGTCGTTCACGTGGGGGCTCACGAGGTGCAGGAGGTGGTTTGCGCCGTAGTCCTTCTCCTCGGCGCCGTAGGAGTCCAAGCTATGAAAGATATGGTCGCAGGTGTGTCAAAGCTGTGTGTGTGTTTTTCTTTTAAAACACACCAAGTTATCTAATAGATGTCAATTCAACAGGTGGTTTGGTTTCATATGAACTGAAGAATTTGATGTTCTATCACTCTTTTCCTTTTTCTTGTGTAGGAGTAACAGTCCTCGTGGTAAAAGATCCCCACCAAGACGTCGCAGCATTACACCTCCTAAGCGTGGTCGGAGCTACAGCAGATCCCCTCCACCCCGCCATGCTCGTCGTGCTTCACCTTATGCTAATGGGTATGCCTTCTTAGTCATGAGAACTATTCACTACATCTATTAGTTAGTGAAAGGCGAGGGAACTTAATTGCCTTACATAGGTTGTTTTGTGCAACATGGGGTTTGGGGAATCATTGTAGTGCAGTAGAACAAGGTTATCTTGAACAGCAAGATTCCAGGCCGTCGCTAGTATTCTCTCCCATAACTAACTAGGAATTTCTTAATTGTTTTACACCCTCCTGGCGTATGTTTGCTTTAAATTATTTTCTACTACAAATTCTTGTCAATACATACTTGACTGAGCTACATATTCCATAACTTAATACTTTTAGATACAAGTACATCGATCTGATGTTGCATGTTAATCATTATTGCAGAGATTGATGTTGGACTCAAGGCTGGATGCTGTGCTGGTAGAACTTAGATGATGGTGTTTCTGCTATGCTGTAGTTCTAATAGGAATTGTGGAGTGAACCAGAATCATGTAGTTAAGTTCGTCTCTGACAATTGGTTCTCTTTGAAACCTGGATTTGGATGGGTGTCTACGAAGTGTTTTGAGCCACAAAATGGGGTTCGGTCGGGCACCATTTTGTGTTGGCTCCCTTCTGCCCGCTGAAACTCGGAGGTCTCTTTCTTGCTTTTAAAATTATATCTACTACCTAGAGTTTTATATATATATCTATATACCTTTCTATCTATTCATCAATATTTCTTTTTCATTGGATGCCCCTAAAGATCTATCTGTTGGCTGTTTTTTTCCTCTTATGTGTTTGAGGTGTGATTTTCGGCTATATATGGCATCGTTACTCAGCTAACTGCATCTTAGTGCATCACGGTTCTCAATATCTGCTCTGCTCCTCAATCATCTTCTTGTTACTACAACTGGTTGCATGCTGTTTGTATTGCACTCAAGGCTGCCCATATAGTGTTAATCCTTTTTAGGTGGTTGAAGAAGATGAAGCTGTTTTTATGCGATTTTTCTGCTAATCATCTTCTCGTCTATCAACGCTTTTCGAGCTTCTATTACATCTGCAAAACTATTGTGAGAGTTTTATAACATCGGCATCTTGTGAGCTTCAACTTGTTTATCGCTCTCCCCAACTACTGCCTTGCCTTGCTCCACCAACCTTCCCTCTTTCACCATTATGCTTCCTTCAATAGCACTTCTCCTTAAGTGAGGCAGCTACTTTCTTGGTCATGGCTCATTAGTTTGTGTGTATTAGCTAGCTAGCTAGGGTCAAGGATGTTGGAACTTTGAATGCTTATTTATATTCCCACTCTTTGATGTTTGTTGTTTGTTCTTTGCATAGGGAAATACATTTAAGGCCCTCCCAATTTCAATTAAGGAACCTTCATTAATCGATTTTATTGTGAGGACGTTTTATCTTCGATTCTCACAAATAATATTCAGAGGTATCTTTCCTAATTATGAATTTTGGTGTTAATCTTTATCCAACGGTGAAAATGCAACACTTTTATAAACAAAGCAGACGTGAAATGCAGAATCTTTTGAAGTTAATTTTTTGATTCTTTAGACCTGGACTTTCCTGGTTTATGTTTCAATTCCATCTCGTCATCTTATTTATTATACGAAAAGATAAACGGCAATAGTCCGAGGCCATCGTTAAAAGATATTGTCTATCTTGGCTCGTTATATATCGTCGTTAGTCTCATTGAGGTTTCCACACTTATAGAAATGTTCTGTCGAGGTTTCCACACACTTGTAAGAAATGTTTTGTCGAGGTTTCCACACACTTGTAGTAAATGTTTTGTCGAGGTTTCCACACACTTGTAGTAAATGTTGTCTTCTCTAATAATCATTGTAGGACCACACAATCCACCCCCTTGGAGCCAACGTCCTCGCTAGGCACATCATTTGGTGGCTGCAATTTTCAAACTCTTATAAGTGTTTCACCTCTCCAACCGATGTTGGATCTCACAATTCACCCCTTGAAGGCCAATGTCCTCTTTAGTACACTGTCCAATGTCTGTCTCTCGTACCATTAGCACACTGTCCAATTCTCATAACTATTAGCACACTGTCCAATGTCTGACTCTCATACCACATCTATTCTCCTATTCTCCCTAGTAGACGCGCTTTAAAATTGTGAGGCTGACAGTAATACATAACAAACGGGAGCGGGTGCGAACAATATTTGCTATCGCTTCACGAAGGCTAAATATATTTATTTAGCATATTTATTTATAGAACCTAGAACACCAGATGGCCACTTTTCAATGAAAAAGGATGGGGAAAATTTTGGGGGAAAACAAAAGAAGCTATTTCTACCACTCATAACATCTCAAGAAACTTTATGACGCTGATCACAATATAAAGCGACCATTCCGACTCTAATTTAAGTCTCCACTTATTACATTGGCACACTCCAAAGACCGCCAATTCCTGCTTCTTCAACGCTGTGGGGGAAGCCTTTTCATTTTGCTTTTGAATCGATGATCTTCTTCGCAAAAGAAGGCAAACAGAAAGCTGCTGTATGAATCTGAAGATTTTCAAACAAAGCATCAAGGAAAAAGAAGTTTCAGTTCAAGTCAAATGGAATCACACCAATGGGATATATAAGAAACATTCGAATCCCACCTCCGAGTTGTAAAACTTGAGCGGACTCTTCACGGTGTCGATACCATTCACCTCTACTGGGTTGACTGGATGCTTGAAATCAAGAGGAGGTCCCTCAGTTGAGCAGAGCATAAACCCAATCACTCCGCTGAAGAAACACGGATCGGATTGATGTTTAGAAAAGGCAACGTTCAAGACGAAGAACGTTCGCATAGGAATCACGCAAGATCAGAGACATTGTTAGGAGGTGTCTGTACCTTGGATATGTAGGAACTGTAGTCCATGCATAGTTGACAGAGCCTTTGAATATTTGGCGGCAGTTTGTCACGATGTCTTCAATGATATGCATGTGAAGCCAAATGCTCTCTGCTTGAGTGCACACAACACCTCCTGGTCGAAGAGCTTTGGCAACTGAAGCAAAAAACGGCTTCTCAAAGAGCTCTTGTGCAGGACCTGTAACATGACAGATGATCTTCATTTACCTCAAAAAACATCCAACATAAAATTCCATGTTCCTCTTGAAGACATGATTACCAATAGGATCAGAAGAATCCACTATAACTGCATCATAAGTGCCCTCAGGAACAGCCTTCAGAAATGCAACGCCTGCAACACGAAGCACGCTGATGAACACAATCGAGATATCAAACGGTAAGAAGGGTTGAGAAAATGATTGATCGAATACCATCGCCAATATGAAGAGTGACGCGAGGATCCTCAAACCCGACAGCTACGCGAGGGAAAAATTCTTTGGAAACCTGCAAAGGAAGATGCAGGCAATAGTACTCGATCATAAATCGGAAAAGGTTCCTCACATTTGTCATGAACATATGAGCAGCATAAGTATCAATCATATAAAGTTGAACTGATGCTCCTGGAAAGTTTTATTGGTTACCTCAACTACCATCTTGTCGATTTCACAGATATCTATCCGCTCAACAGATGAATGGCGAGCCACCTCTCGCAAAACACCGCCATCTCCTCCACCGATAACGAGAACCTAATAACAGCAATTGAGTGAGACGACAATGAAACAAAAAGAATAATCCTAAGCACATGTGACAGCATCTGAGCAAATTTGAGCAGGCCCGATTCGGCCGGGTCGGGAAGAGATTCATTTAGAGAAATTTCCCTAGAAATCATTGTCATAAGCTCGAACAAGTAAAAATGGTAGCACTGACAGTTGTAAGCATTGTACAAAAAAGACAATGTTAAAACATAGCCAACATAAACACAACTCAACTGTTAGGGCACACTTACTCCCCTACCCAACTGGTCTGAATTCAAACCCGACCCCCACACACCAGTTTCCCTAAAAATCATTATCACAAGCTCGAACAAGTAAAAATGGCAGCACAGACAATTGAAACATCGTACAAAAAAGACGATGCTAAAACATAGCCAACATAAACACAACTCAACCGTTTAAGGCGCGCTTACTCCCTACCCAATCGGTCTGAATCCAAACCCGACTTCACATGTCATGAAATATTTAAAAGAACATTATAACAAATACTAAAACTTAACTTTTTGAATGAAACTTAGCTAGAATATGATTAAATATCAACAAACAAAAAGGTCACTGGCATGCCCTGCTTCTCATTTAGTTTCTTAAGAATCAGAGGTATCATCACAAAATGTATGACTCCAGATACAAATTCCAATGCATTTTCAAAATACAAAGCTGATAGACAAACCTTTTTGGGGTTTGGAATTGAGCAAAGTGGAAGGTGGGTGATCATCTCTTGGTAAGCACATTCATCTCTCTCTGTAAGCTGAATCACCCCATCCAAAACCAGAACCTTCCCATAAGTTGATGACTACAGGGCACATAAACCAAAACTTCAATATATCAGCCAAACTAGGTTAAAATTCACAGAGCAAAACAATATATCATACAGTTCATCTGCATATATGAATACCTGAAATACCAACACGTTCTGGTAATCAGACTTCCCTTGAAACAAAACCTTCTCCACCTTCAAGGAATGGGCCTCTCCTGCATGACATAAAAATCATTTGATTTTCTCAACGAAATTAGAAAAAAATCGAAGAACTAATAGGATTGAATCATATTGTTCATCTTCATCGGCTAACAAATCTCAAATCTATGCGATTAGAGACGAAAATCTCACCAGGCCACATTGGGCTAATTTCCGAAAACCATCCAGGAATTACAGAGGAAATAGAATCGGGCTGTGAGGCGGATACTCCATTCTCAATCTCAGGTTTCTTCGCCGCCGCCGCATCGGCCGCCGACCCAACGAAATGTTCCGCAGACATAATAATCCCTCTAATATCGACTCGCTAAAAATCCCAAATCCCAAATCCCAAATCCCAATACAGTCTCAAGAGGGGAGTGCTTCTCTATGACCCGTTGGATATGAGCACTGATCAAACTCACCCAGTTCTTCCTCCATTTATATAATTGTAAAGGGTCCGTGAAAGGCTTCGCTTTTGGAGGAATCAAATTACGGTTTCCTCTCTTTGATCTTTATTTTTTTCTTACTACCCTCGATTTATGTTTTTTTTTCATCTCGTTCTTTCATGTTTTTGTATAGGTTCCATTTTTCCATAAACTTCCAAATACTACAGTGTAGTTTTGACCATGAAAGGCATATTTTTTTAGTATAATATAATATTTTAATTTTGTCGTACACAGAAAAAAAGCCTTAAAATAATTGATAGTTACTAACTATACCAAAACAAGCTTGAACATTCAGAAGCATGTGATAGAGAGAGGACAAAATATGACCTGTATCGGAGTAACGTGACCATGTTGTAAGGGGATGTCAGGGTCATGTAGTATTATAGTTTGAATCTTAATATAACAGGTTAGTATCTTATATCTTCAACTAAAATGACAAATGTTCGAATTTCTGCCTTAAAGGTCGTATGATTAATGTATTAATACAGAGGCACGACATGTGTATTTAATGAGGGTTGTTGTAGCTTTTCATCACCTCGTACGATTGAGGATATCATTAAAAACGGTGCAGAGTGCAACAACATTGGATAGCTATACGAAACAAAATTTATGACATGAACAGACGAGGAGACGTGGGGCTATAAGACTGGTCTTGACATGGAATTGACTCGTAAAAGCAAAAAGCATTAGGTGGCAAAGATTATTCCTCAAGTGGCTCGAAAGAAATCCATAGAGAATCGGATTAAACAATTTTTTTTTTCCTTAAATCTTGTAGGGATCATATTATGATGGATGATAATGAAGCTTTGAATTTATAATCCAAATTAGGTGATATGCTTCATTTAGTTAAGAGATATATATATTTGATGGTACATTTTTTTAATCATTCACTTTATTTATTTATTATTATTATTATTATTATTATTTTTGTTGAGATATTTAATAATTTTATTTTTATTATTTGTCTTTATTATAACACTACAATTTCAATTTCCAAGACTTAGTTACGGGTGGAGCCAAAATTGCATGAAGATAGACAACCCTAAAACTATGAATAATTCCATTTTATCTGGGACCCACCTACCTTAGGAGGTTCTTCTTTACCTCGAGGATGGCTAAGGAGTGGAAAACATTTTTTTTCGGTAGATAAATGGAATTGAAGATGAGATTATATTTTTCGTCTCCGTCAATTCTACTGTTAATATAAATATATTTCTAATATATATATTAACAAATAAAAAAATTTGTAAATGAAATATATTGATTTATTATAAATTTTTTTTTTGCCAATTTTATTTAAAGAAAGATGGTATTAAAAAATGAAAACTTTACTATTAACTATTTTTTAAAAGAATAATGAACGGAAAAAAATATTTGCGGGAACTCGATCCCCGCATAAATAAATGGAGAATTTAGCGGGAATGTAAAACGAAATAAGTAGTGGGATGGGGACGGGAAAGTCAGCCTTCCCCGTCCCCACCCCACCCCATAGACATGAAAAATAAAGCTAGACAAGAAGGAAAAAAAAAAAAAAACCATTTAAAATTTATCCATAATAGGAATATCTTAATCCTTTGAGTTATAAATAAAAACTTTATGGGTTAGATTAGTTCAAGTATTTTTATAAAATTTGATGGCAATATTTGAAAATTATACTTCTACGTGTTATGCCACCTCATGCAAACTACATATTCGGTGTACGATTCACCATAAATCTTAACCATTAAAAATGATCCTGTAACGACCTGACTTCTCATATACATAGCGGTCAGAGTTGTTACTTCACTTTTCATACGCTTTCTTTTAGGTCTATAATTTGAAAAGTTGGAGAGTTTTACACCTCCATGTGTCTATTGAACTATTCTCGTATTCTCGTGTTTAAATATTGACAAATGGGTAAGTATAACTAAATTAATTAAAATATAAATTATCGATTAAAAGAAAAGAAATCATAATAAAATACCAAACAAATCGAGATCGATGGGCCAAGGAGCGTAGTGTTAAGATGGGCCTCGTAGGCCCGTAATTCATTATTATTTGGGCTTAATTATTGATTTTGGACTGGGCCTTCCAGGCCCATAATTAATAATGGGTCAGGCTCTTACAGTTCTATTCTGTAATTCTCCCATTCTCTCGGTTATCTTGTCTGTGGGCCGGTGGCTGGATCGGCGAAGCAAGTTCCATACGATTGCCGTCGACCACGAGCCATTACCAGCTTCTCCCCGCTCTTTCGTCGGCGTTCTTGCTTCTTGTTCACGGTGTGAAATCTCATCTGCTGTACGTCGGTTCCCTTTCTGGAAATATTGGAGGACGTAGTTTGATCCGAGGTTTGGGATTGTCTTTTGCGTAAAAGCATCTGATTGTGGTTTTATCCATTTTGGTTTTTATATATATGCTCCCTTAACCCTGGAAATTGAAATTCTGATATACAGATATTCTTCAATTTGGTGCTGAATTGTTTACGACCTGGGAGGCTTTATAAATCTTCTAGCGAAGTTTAGAAAATGGTCAGTAACCCTTTTCTTTTTTTCTTCTTTTGCTTGCATCCATGCGACGTTTAGGTTTCAGCACTTTCCTTTGTGTGCTGGTTTAGTTTAGTTCTTACGTTCTTGCGTGTAAACTCAAATTGACCTATCTAGGAATTGTGGACTTTGGAGTGTGCTATTAAATCTGTAGCTTAATTCTTTATCAGCTGCTAATTTTGTGTTTCTAATTGTTCTTCCTTGAATTATAGAGTTTCTCAAGAGATAGCTTGTTCTGCTCTACAGGGAGCATGTATATAAGAATTTTCTGAGTTAGCTTATAATTTATGGTTGGTAAAGGAGAACTTGATTACTTTCTCTCTCGGATGTAATTTATTAAACTAATGAACAAGTTCTGAATCGTTACACTTCTTTTCCACTTTTTTTCATACATTCATTAGGTTTTTAAACTTGCTATTGTGCTTCTTCTTTCAAATGTTCTTTAAAATCTATCTTGAAAATGTGATTTATCTTGTCTATTAATTGTCATATTATTTTCTTCTGTTTTGTAGGCTACTTTGGCTGATTCTTTTCTAGCAGATCTTGATGAACTCTCTGATGAAGACAATTTTCTGGTTAGCAAATGTTTTCTTACCTTTCTCTCTGGAAGATCAATTCATCATTATATTGCTTGGTAGGAATGTGAATCCATCTACCTTATATTTTGAGGCAATAGTTATTGGATGATTACAGGATGAAGAAGATGCTGATGCCGAAAATATGGAAGAGGATATTGATGGGGATCTTGCAGATCTAGAAAGCCTTAATTATGATGATCTGGATAGTGTATCAAAATTGCAGAAAACACAGAGATACAATGATATTATGCAGGTTAGTTTACATGAAAGTTTCCTTATTGACCTTGGTGTGGCTTGAATAGAAAGGGGTTAGAAGAGAGGCAATGAATATATTCAATCCTTGCTGTCTTGTCTATTATTCTAACCTTTTAGTGAGTGATAGGTTTTGGGATGTTGTATAATTTTTGGATCTTTTGCAATATATCTCTCATGAATAATGATGTTCACTGCACTTCCCCCTTGATTTGATTGGATTTGTTGGCATCTGAATTACAGAAAGTGGCAGATGCATTGGAGATGGATTCTAATGTCTCAAATCAGGGATTTGTATTAGAAGATGATCCTGAGTACCAACTGATTGTAGAGTGTAATGCCTTGTCAGTGGATATTGAGAATGAGATTATTATTATTCACAATTTTATACGTGATAAATATCGACTAAAATTTCCAGAGCTTGAATCACTTGTGCACCATCCAATCGATTATGCTCGAGTTGTTAAGAAGATTGGGAATGAAATGGATTTGACTCTTGTAGATTTAGAAGGGCTTTTACCCTCTGCTGTCATTATGGTTGTCTCTGTTACAGCATCTACCACAAGTGGCAAGCCACTTCCGGAGGAAATTCTCCAGAAAACAATTGATGCATGTGATCGAGCTCTTACTTTAGATTCGGCAAAGAAAATGGTCCTTAATTTTGTTGAAAGTAGAATGGGATATATTGCACCAAATCTTTCAGCGATAGTTGGAAGTGCTGTTGCAGCAAAACTAATGGGAACTGCTGGTGGTCTTGTTGCCTTAGCTAAGATGCCTGCTTGCAATGTTCAGCTTCTTGGTGCAAAGAAAAAAAACCTTGCTGGGTTTTCCACAGCGACCTCACAATTTCGAGTAGGTTATATTGAGCAAACTGAGATATTCCAATCAACACCTCCTCCTTTGAAGATGCGTGCTTGTCGACTCATAGCGGCAAAGTCAACACTTGCAGCACGAGTTGACTCCACCAGGGGTGACCCTACAGGAAAGACTGGTAGAGTCTTCAAAGATGAGATCCTTAAGAAAATTGAGAAGTGGCAAGAACCTCCACCTGCAAAACAACCAAAACCTCTTCCGGTCCCTGATTCTGAACCCAAAAAGAAGAGAGGTGGCCGTCGATTAAGGAAGATGAAGGAAAGGTATATGTTACATTTGTCTTTCATCTCCCTAGCAATAGAAGTTTTGATCTGTTGCACTTTTCCGTTGTTCATGGAGATTGATATGGTTTTCCTTGTCAGGTATGCAACAACGGAGATGAGGAAGCTAGCTAACAGGATGCAGTTTGGGGTGCCTGAAGAGAGTTCTTTAGGTACAACTTTCTTTCATTTCTGAATAATCTGGATTGTTCAAATTGGTAGTTTTGATTCTGCTATGTTTCGTGTTATGCACTGGAATGAGATGCAATGTTATGCTGTTCAGCAAGTTTGAGTTGTCATGTTGTCTGGTGAACCAGAAAATTTTCTGAATTGCAATAGTAATATCATAGCCGTCTTGAGTCTGTCCTATTTCAGGATTATTTCTTATCAAACGTAGTTGCATTTTTGTCTGCATACCAGCTGTTTCTTACAATTGTCCTGGACGGAAAAAGTAGTTGCTTGAGGTATTCTGCAGTAATATTCTGAATAAGCATTTCACTTCTTGATTTTTCATGCCACAACAGGAGATGGATTGGGGGAAGGGTATGGAATGCTTGGTCAGGCTGGGAGTGGCAAGTTGCGTGTGTCAGCTGCTCAGAGCAAGCTTGCCGCAAAAGTTGTTAAGAAGTAAGTCAAGTCATTGAACTGATCTTAATAACCCCAACCACCCAACCACCCACTTACGCGTACGCACACACACAAGTGATAATGAAAACAGAAAAGAAAGAAATAAGAACAATAATTATAACAAAGGAGGGGAAAAGGATATTTGTAGTCTATCATTCGCTTCTTCATCTGTTTCTTTTACTTATCTTCTTAAATCACGAATAGGTTCAAGGAAAAACGCTATGGAAGCAGTGGTGCTACATCCGGGCTGACCTCAAGTTTGGCATTTACTCCAGTACAAGTCAGTATTTTTTGTCCTCCTCACCATCTCCTCCTATGTTATCTAAATTTGCCTCGGAAGTACTTGTTTTATTCATGACACTGCCTGGGATGCTTAATGTCAAGGTTGTGAGAATTTCCTGTTTTCCATGCAGGGAATCGAGCTGTCGAATCCTCAGGCCCATTTGAACCAGCTAGGCGGTGGAACTCAAAGCACCTACTTTTCTGAAACAGGAACATTTTCAAAGATTAGGAAAAACTGAGTCATTAGACCATCAAGCTTTATGTTTCGTGCCCATGCTGTAATCATACATGGATATGGCTTACGATTAGGCTTTGGAATTCAGTACTAACAGAAAGCCACAGGAGTTTATGTTTTTATAACTCAGAATGTTTCTTATTCCTGCTTGCTTGATCTTTTTTGGCTTTAGTTGACTGATTAGTGATTATCCTTTTGGCCGGCGTTAATATTATATGGGATGCCATACACTATAACTGGTGGATTTGTCTTGGTCAGTCTCTTATTTAGTGCCATCAAATAATAGGTAGTAGTAATTCCTGTCTGATTTCCTCTAGTTGAAAATCATAGAAACCTATGCCATACTCTGTACTCCCATGAGAGGAAGATTAGTACCACTGTGGGCTTGATTTGGCATCTATGATATGCGGCTATGCCCTTTTCTTGATGTATCTCTCATTTCATTCAGGATTGGCTATCATATATCACTGATTTGGGTAGTTCAAAAAGGTTGCATCCATGGGTGAAGCTTTCTTGCCCTATGTAATTTAATATCTTTCAATTTTCTTTGACCCGACCAATCCGTTAGTTGCCAGATTAGTTTAACTTCTTTATAGTTCATATAATGCAAGCATTTACAAAATCCTTGATGGAGAATCCCTCTTTTTGGATGGTACTGATGGAAGATCTCCTATCGGAGTCTCCTCTGTTCAGTCATCGCTCGTATCTTTGTCGGATACACTTTACTACAATATCTATCTTCTTCCTATGTCTTTACTCCAATACTCGTCTTTGTCGGATACACTTTACTACAATATCTATCTTCTTCCTATGTCTTTACTACAATACTCAGTAACAGCCTAAGTCTACCGTTAGCAGATATTGTCATCCTTTACGGTTTTTAAAACGTGTCTGTTATGGAGATGTTTTAACACTCTTATAAAATAAAGAAAGTTTTCTTTTCTTTTCTTGAGGTAGGATCTCACAAAAACTTGGAAAAAAACTCGGTAAAAATACATCTATTTGCACTCTGGTGGCAAAACTTTGTATCTGGATGTATCTTCACAATAGGAGTAAAACATGAGCTTCCTCCTTGCCCAATCCATGGCATCTATTTGCTCCTGTGATAGCTTTATAAATTCTGGACCCTCCACGGTATCCGGGCTCGAGACATTGGTTTTGGAGCTTGAAGGAACAGTTGCTATTGGTGGTGATACACTTCCATTGATCTCCATTTCTTCAAAAGAAGCCACATATGGTGCATACTTATAGTCCACTGGGTACTTTCCTCCATGAGTTGCCCATTCTGAACCATCCCATATCGTGACAAAAACTGACATGGGTTTTGATGGATAGAAAGCTTCAGAATTTCTCAGCTCTCTGATTGGAACATTATCCACCAAAAACCTGCTTGAATTTCCATGCACTTTTTAGAAGAACAGAGAAATACAACGACCAACAAAAGTGATCCTGCCTTTCATGCACTTACACTGTATGATATTTGTTCCAAATGATGGTGTAATCGTGGTACTTCACGCTGGGATCAAACCAGAGGTAGAATTTCTCTTCTCTCCCTGTCTTGACGCTTCCATTTGCATACATATTTGTTTGAATAACCCAATCTTTTCTCTTGTCATGTCCCAGCAGCTCTATGTCAATCTCGTCATGAGAATGGGTATAAACATCTGCATTCGACAGCTGAACATGGCCCTCATCATCTCGTTGGTTGTTGACCAAACTGGTAAGCAAAACAGAGGATAATAAGAAATGGGGGAAAATCTTACATAAAAAGCCACTACAACCCCTGAAGTGAAGCCTGATGGAAGCTTAATTGAAGCACTGAAGAACCCATAATGATATTTGCTCCTCGAGACCAAACCAGCACCTCCAGAAATGAAAAGAGAAGAAGTTATGAATCAAAACAGAGTCGGGCTGAAAGGAGAAGCTAAGATCCAATGATGATTTACCAGAATGTTTGTTGAGAGTGAGATTGAGAGAGGACCCATTGCTCATCAGCTGGATATTTGCGGCCCCAAAAATCTTGGCGAAGCATTGATCGATTGAGACATTGGGAACGAGATCCGTTAAACGTGGGACGCTTGGAGGCGTGTAGTATGTACCACAGGAAGGGGCTGCAAAAAACATGCACAAAATGAAGAAGCTTAAGAGGGGCAATTCCATCTTTGATGAACAAAGGGATGCCGACAATTCAGCTTAACTAAACTAATTTGATTTGATTTGGTTTGGTTTCTCGACAGAAGGAACAGTTCATGAACCATATAGCCTCACTACTGGTTTTAGTTATGGACACACTCTGAAGTCTGACCTGACCCTTTTATCTCAGATGAAAAAAAGACCTTTGGAATCTCTTCGATGCTTTTGCTCTTTCGATTTTTCGTATCGAGCTTTCCTTCGAAGTTTAAAAAATGCATCTATTAGGGAGAGGTTTTCCCACTCTTATAAAAAGTGCTTCGTTCTCCTCTCCAACCGATGTCAAATCTTACCATCCACCACCCTTTAGGGTCCAGTGTCCTTGCAGGCACTCGTTCCCTTTTCTTTTTCCAATTGATGTAGGACCCTCCAATCCACCATCCTTTGGGGCCCAGCGTCCTTGCTGGTACATTGCCTCGTGTCCACCTCATTTAGGGCTCGGCCTCCTCGCTGGCACATCGCCTGGTGTCTGGCACTGATACCATTTGTAATAATCCAAGTCCACCGCTAGCGGATATTGTTTTTTTTGGACTTTTTCTTTTAGGTTTTCCTAAAATGTGTCTGTTAGGAGAGATTTCCACGTTGTTATAAAGAATGTGCATCAGATAATCGGTCACCACGATTGTCCCTAAACCCTAAACCCTAAACTGGACCGATTGTCCACGACTGTCCCTAAACCCTAAACTGGACCGATTGTCCCTAAACCCTAAACTGCTATCCGGCATCTAAACCCTAAACCCTAAACCCTAAACTGCTATCCACGATTGTGCATCGAATAATCGGTGACCACACCCTCCGTCACGAATGTCCTCATACCTGCGTTACCGTTCATTTAGATGACATAAAATTTAGATCCAAGTCAAGATTGTGCAATAAAATGAGTGGTTAAGATGTTTGGCAGGTGAGTTTATTATTTAGTAGAGTTGATAACTCAAATAAATGATGAAGTTGTTACAGCTTTGAATTCATGGAGCATTCTTAGGTAAGCAGATTACGTAGGGCTTCCATTTTATTTTATTTTATTTTATGATGTTTTCGAACAAGCTTTCAATTATGAGTCGAGTCACGTAAATACTTTGCAACCGATCAATAGATAGAGTATAAAACGATAGTGATGGATGGAGCAATAGAGCGAAATGAAGAGGGAATGTAACGACTCACTTTTTGAGAGCTCGAATCACAGATAGATACTTATTGCGTTGAACATTTAAAAATACACTTTTAATTTAAACTTTTTAGACGTGCATGCACCATACAACGATGCACACACAACAACATGACATGGGTACTTCATAAAATCTCATAATCAAACGCTCGTAAGAGAAACATATTAAAGGGGTACAATACACCGATCTAGCCCAAAACTTCATAGCTCTTAATTTGTATGCACTTCCGCCTCGACATCTCCATCATGTTTCATCTGAAAATTTTAAAGTAGCAAGGATTGAGTATATAAAATATACTTAGGCTTATTCGCCGTTCATAGTTCATTACTAAATTTTATTGATATTAGTTGTTTGTTTGGTGTCTCATTCTCATTTGGGGTTCATTTCTAAATACCGGATCTTCCTAGGCTACATCCTAGGTTTGCACATCCTTCCTAAGCTCAATTTAGACTATTCCGGAAGCTAATTCAATTGCTTGATTCTTGGTCCTTTTTGGACCTCTAGCCTTCGGATTTTCTCTAAAGTTCTTTAGGTCTCCTGGTAGACTCTTAAGACGCGACCTTAATATCGATCTCATAGGTTCATGCATGATAATGCACAACTAGATGCTAGGGGTGTACATCCAACCCGACAACCCGGACCAACCCAACCCAAATTACAAGGGTTGGGTTGGGTTATTTTTCCTGAACCCGAATAGGCTAGATTCAATTTCAGGTTCATAGGATAAAATCCTCAGGTTAACCCGAACAGATTAAAATTTATGATATAAATACGCTAAAAAGTTAAGCATATTCACAAGTTTTCTAAGTGCTAATTTGTGCTTGCTAGAATTATTTTGTCAGCAGTTCAACTCCCATATATTTAGGTTATTCTCAAACAAAAATATATAATGTTAAATATTCACCAACTATACATATATTTGAGTTATCTTTATATAGCAATATTTTTTTTTTTTAATAATTATAGATTGATTTGTGTTTATTTCTCAACTTTTAATATATCTATCTAAGATTATATCCAATAATTATAAATGGTATATAAATAAAATAATATTAATTTTTTAAAAAAAGTTAACATCCCCACAACCCAATATGAAAATTTTCGAGTTGGGTTGTAGATTGTAAAAATTTTTAGGTTGAGTTGAGTTGGGAAAATTTTTGGGTTGGGTTGGGAAAATTTTGGAGTTGGTTGGATTGGGTTGTGAAAATTTTTGAGCTGGGTTGGGTTGTGAAATTTTTCAAATTAGTTTGATTGGGTTGTGAAAATTTTGGAGTTGGTTGGATTAGGTTGTGAAAATTTTCGGATTGGGTTAGGTTACGAGTCCAAACAATCGTCTAACCCACTAATTTCTCAACAAATTTACGTGATTTTAGGGCTGGATTTGACTAAAATTAGATGGGAAGAGTGGTTATAAAAGGAGAGGTAAGGAAAGGAGAAGAGACAACCCACAGCAATAATGGCCCCAAGAAGCTCTAATAAGATGTCTTGGGGAGCCTATACTTTCATCCTCTTTGGGTTTCATTTGCTCATTTCCCAAGCCAACGCTGCTAGAAATGTTGTTCCCACCACCCATAAACAAACCGTGAGGGTACACTTGGGATTTGTGCACAAAACCGTACATGCTCCTAGACCTGGATACGTTCATTTTTCGAGGCTCAATCAAAGGACCTTCTCCTATCCACCTACTCTAGCCGACGTCAGATCTGGAATATTATCCAAACGCTTGTATATCATTCCATCTAGGTCCAGGCTCAGGACGTCCAACCAACACTTTCGTGTCAAATATGGATCGATAAGAAAAAACGTGCACTTTCCTCCATCTAGATCGGGTAAGAGGATGTCGCACCCAAACTATCCCGTCAGCTCTGGAATGTTATTGAGAAATGGGCACATTTCTCCATCTGGACCTCGTCATAGGATATCAACCCCGAACCATCCCGTCAACCCTGAAATGATGCCAAAAACCATTCACGTTTCTCCAGTTAGACCGAGTCAGGGGGCATCGAACCCATAGCCTCATTTCTTTGTTATTTGTGGGGAACGAGCAAAGCTCATTCTTTTTGTTTCCTATTTGTGGGAAACGTGCAAACCTCATTCTTTTTTTCTTGTATTCTAAAAATCATTTATATGAAATAAGAAGTTTATAAGTTATTGATAGGCACATTTTTTCTTGTGATCGGATACCTTTCACAAAATTTCGACCCATTAATTTTATTTAATCGTCTAATTTTATTTTTGTAATTCTAAAAGTGAATTTTGATAATTTTTATTTTTATCTCGTTCTTAATTAAAAGTTTTTAAAAATATATTATTTACTAATTTAAAAAAAATATAATCATAAATTTGTAGAGCTAAAATGGAGAGAAATGGAACGAACATATTTAAAAATATATCAACAATATGTAGTTTCATATTTCTTCGGCTTGTACGGTTTTAGTATTCATGCATATTCAACATGTGTTATCTTAGCTCATTTGATGCTCAAATCTTGATAATAAGCTTCTTACCCAATCTTTGCGGTGTAGCCTGAAGCCATCAAGCCAATATCGGAGAGAACTACATACTACTACATATAGGAATTTTCATAATTTTCTATTGAATGAATAGCACTAAGAAAAGAAATGTTAAACGCATTGACGATCTTACAAAGATAAAATTGCAGTTAATTTCCATTTAACGTTTTAACGTATTTTAACAAACAACAAATCAACAACATACTTTCATACGAAAACCAGTAAAACGTCAAATGCAAAAGTTACGAGAAATTAGGTAGTATCGGGAATAGAACCAATGGGCGATGCTTGGGTACAATTTCGAATCCGTTATTATATATTTGCTCTAGTTTTTGTTGTTTTTGATGTTGAAACGGTTTTTCTTTATCCATGGGCAATGAGTTTTGATGTATTAGGGGTATCCTAAACCGACAATTAGGATAAGCACGAAAATTAAAGTTGAGACACTTATGAATTCCATCGTTTCCCTTGATCGAACAACCCAAGCTATTGGTCATGACTCTCCAGTTTATGGTCGCTTCTCTATGGTACCAGTTGTTGCTTCATTGAATTCGCTTCATTAATAGGTTCACGAGACTTTGATTGTTATGCACTGGTTGGTACCAAGATTTAGTCCTAGATAGGGTATGGTAACAATGAAAATGTCCTAGCATGGTATCAGAGTCATGCCCTAAACTTAGTCGTACCAATAGATTGGTAAATCCTCAAATATCGAGCCTCGATTAAGACTCCAAAACTCAATTTGTTTGATTAAGCCTCGATTAAAATGACTAAGACTCCAAAGGAGTCGAGCCTCGATTAAAGGGAGGCGCACTTTGTTCGAGAGGAGGTGTTGGATGATAGAAGTCCCACATCGGCTAATTTAGGGAATGATCATGGGTTTATAAGTGAGAAATACTAAATTCATTGGTATGAGGCCTTTTGGAGAAGCCCAAAGCAAAGCCATGAGAACCAGGACAATATCATACTAGTGGACATAACATGAAATATTTCCATTGGTACGAGGCCTGGACAACATAACATGAAATATCTTGATTGGTATGAGACAACATAACATGAAATATCTTGATTGGTATGAGACAACATAACATGAAATATCTTGATTGGTATGAGGCCTAGACAATATCATAGAGTAGACAATCCGCTCAAAATGATCATGGGTTTATAATAATCAAATAATACTATCTCCATCGTTCCTAACCGTTTTTATGATTGGATTGTTTTGATTTTGTTTTTTTTTTTCTTCCAATTTCACCCAAATTCTCATAATTCAGAAAAATCATTTAATCATTAAAAATATTGGTTCACAACTTATTAGGGAAAGGAACATATTCGTACATAAAAAGTGGTCTGGCCCAACATTGAACTGAATGGGCCAAGCCCATATAATATGGCCCATATAATATTTTACAAATATTTATTTATTATTGTAGGTGGCTTAAATTTAACATTATTATTTTAGATTGTTATTTTTTCATATTAAAAATTTTAATTTTATGGTGAAATTTTTAAAAATATAAAATAATTAATAAAATCTCACCCACTAATTTCTAACGAATTTCCGTGTTTTTAGTGTTTTTACAAACAAATTAGCGCTGGATTTGACTAAAATTGGATGCCATTAATGCTATATAAAGGGAGAGCTAATGAAAGCACATCAGCAAACCCATAGCAATAATGGCCCCAAGAAGCTCTATCATTTCTTGGGGAGCCTATAGTTTAGTCCTCTTTGGGTTTCTTTTGCTCGTTTCCCAAACAAATGCTAGAAATGTTGTTTCGACTCATAAACCCGAAGAATCTTATGATGATATAAGGTTTGACTTGGGATTTCTACGAAAAACCGTGCATGTTCCTTCATCTGAATCGAGCCAAAACAAGAAACTATCTATGGTAGACTTTAGAATAGTTCCAAAAGCTCCTCACATTTCTGCTCCTGGTCTGAATCAGATGACCATAACCTATCCACCTCCTCTACCTCTATTGCACGATAGGATGTTATCGAAAACCAAGCACATTCCTCCATTTGGACCAAGTCACGGGACTTCAAACTCATACCATCCCATCAACTATGGAATGTTACCGAAAAACATGCACATTCCTCCATCCGGACCAAGTCACGGGGCACCAAACCCAGACCATCCCATCAACTATGGTATGTTACCGAAAAACGTCCCCATTCCTCCATCTGGACCAAATCAC
The DNA here is from genome assembly GCF_002806865.2 of Cucurbita pepo subsp. pepo. Lineage (NCBI taxonomy): Eukaryota > Viridiplantae > Streptophyta > Magnoliopsida > Cucurbitales > Cucurbitaceae > Cucurbita > Cucurbita pepo. Next base: position 9,126,331 of record NC_036638.1, read on the forward strand.
GGGGCACCAGACCATCCCATCAACTATGGAATGCTACCGAAAAACATTCCCATTCCTCCATCCGGACCAAGTCACGGGGCACCAGACCATCCCATCAACTATGTAATGTTACCGAAAAACATCCCCATTCCTCCATCCGGACCAAGTCACGGGGCACCAGACCATCCCATCAACTATGTAATGTTACCGAAAAACATCCCCATTCCTCCATCCGGACCAAGTCACGGGGCACCAGACCATCCCATCAACTATGGAATGTTACCGAAAAACATCCCCATTCCTCCATCCGGACCAAGTCACGGGGCACCAGACCATCCCATCAACTATGGAATGTTACCGAAAAACATCCCCATTCCTCCATCCGGACCAAGTCACGGGGCACCAGACCATCCCATCAACTATGGAATGTTACCGAAAAACATCCCCATTCCTCCATCCGGACCAAGTCACGGGGCACCAGACCATCCCATCAACTATGGAATGTTACCGAAAAACATCCCCATTCCTCCATCCGGACCAAGTCACGGGGCACCAGACCATCCCATCAACTATGGAATGTTACCGAAAAACATCCCCATTCCTCCATCCGGACCAAGTCACGGGGCACCAGACCATCCCATCAACTATGGAATGCTACCGAAAAACATCCCCATTCCTCCATCCGGACCAAGTCACGGGTCATCAAATCCATAGTCTGTTCCACCACGCCATTTCTTTGCTATTTGTAAGAAACGAGCAAAGCTCTTTTTTTTTTGTTTGTGTATCAATCAAGTCAATTATATGAAATATAAGAATTGATATGCACGTTTTCGGATGTCATCAAATACCTCTTTATATACTAAAAAAATTATTTGACAAAAAAAAATATATTTTGACAAAATAAAAAAAAGATCCAGAGGGAATTAAAATTATGAGTATTTACTGAAAAAAAAATCTTTGTAGCTATTTTTTAATTTTTGTTTGGTCTAATTTTATTTTTAATAAAGTAATAATATTTAAAATTAAAATTTACAATTCCTGCATAATCAACAAAGGGATTGTTGAAGGAAATTTCAGGAAATTAGGACGTAAAATAATTTTGGTCAATTTTTAAAACAATTATTGCCTCAATAATAATTTCCATGTTACCAAAATATAAAAACTCCACCTTAATTGAATGTCGGCGAATCTCACCTGTCACGAATCCCATGCCGTTAACTCAGGATACGTGTCATCATGTGATTGATTCACGTTCAAATAGATTTCGACGAAGCTGCACTATCCTATCTCCTACGTACACGTGTCGGGTCTCAGGTCAAACTGGCTTAGGATCAATCATCGTTCGACACGTGTCTATGTTATATTTAGGATGCTTCCTTTTCCCTCCTGGAGCGGGACTTCAGAAGCAGAAAGCTTGCCGTCAATATATATATATAGCAATTTGGTGAGAGATGAAAACAAATCACCAAAATCCATATACGAACTTTTTCGATTCTCTCTATTTCTGTTTAATGATTCGAAAATCAAACGACTTCAATCGCCGGATTCTGTCGTTACCGGCGATTCAACCATGCGAATGCACATCTCCCGCGACGTTGTTGACGTCTTTGATCAATATCAGTCGAAACATCTGCGGCTACAGATCGGAGTTCTTCGGTAGCAACAAGCGAAACGCCATTAAAGCGATTCGCCAAATCGAAATCCTTCTGATGTTCTTTGAAGAAATTCAAGGTCGAAAAGCGGAAGATCTGTCGGATTCTGTTGTTTTAATCTTACTGGAGCTCCATTTTATCTTCCAGAAGCTTCTGTTTCTTTTGGAGGATTGTGCCCTAGAAGGTGCTCGTTTGTTCATGCTTATGAAATCGGAGTTCGTCGCGAATCGGTTCCAGGTTTTGATCCGATCCGTCGCTTTGGCTCTGGAGATTTTGCCTTTGGATTCGATCGATTTGCCTATCGAAGTCGTCGAGTTTGTGGAATTAGCGACGAAACAAACACGAAAGATGAAATTTCAAATCGATCGCGAAGATGAAGAGATTCTCATCGAGGTAAGATCAATTCTAGCTGTTTTCGATTGCCGTGTTACTCCGGATAATACTCAAATCAAACGATTTCTTGATTATATTGGGATTAAAACATGGAGTTTATGCAATAAGGAGGTGAAATTCTTGGAGTCGGAAATTGAAATCGAATGGTCGGCTCACGAGAAGCTAGAGTTTTCCTTTTTAAGCAAATTGATTGGTTTGATGAACTACTGTCGATGCATATTATTTGATGTTATCGATTACGAAGCAGTTCCGCTTGTCCATCGATATGGAGCCGAAATCATCGATTGTTTTAACCACGATGATTTTCGATGCCCAATCTCGTTGGATTTCATGATTGATCCAGTAACAGTAGGAACAGGGCAGACATATGATCGCTCTTCGATTCAAAAATGGTTGAGGGCTGGAAATTCCACCTGCCCTAAAACAGGGGAGAGATTGAAGAACAGAGAGTTAGTCCCCAATTTAGCTCTCCGTCGGATAATTCGGCGATACTGTTCTAAACATTCAACCCCTTATCCAGAATCAAGCAAACAAAAACGCAACATAACGAGAACAATTGTTGCAGGTAGCTCAACAGCCGAGAAGATCGTTTGGGTTTTGGCGAAATATTTAGCTCGCCTTCTGGAAACAGGAACGCCAAACGAGAAGAACAAAGCCGCTTATGAGATCAAACTTCTATCCAAATCAAGCATTTTTTATCGGTCTTACTTGGTGGAAGTTGGTCTGATTCCAAATTTATTAAAGCTTTTGAGATCATCAGATGGTTTGATGCAAAAGAACGCAATTGCAGCTGTTTTGAATCTTTCAAAGCATTCAAAAAGCAAAAGAGTAATAGCAGAAAACAGAGGATTGGAGGCAATTATAAATGTTTTAACGATGGGTTACACAACAGAAGCCCGTCAATTATCTGCTTATACTCTGTTTTACATGGCTTCCATTGAAGAGTACAGAAAGCTCATAGGCCAAACCCCAGAAGCACTTATGGGCTTAATGAACTTACTCAAGGAAGATTCAGATCGTAGCAAAAAGAACGCAATGGTTGCAATATATGGACTTCTTACGCATCCTGAAAACCACAGAAAAGTTCTCTCCATTGGAGCAGTTCCTTCATTGGTGAATTTGCTTGAAACATCCGATAGGGAAACTCTCATTGCAGATTCAATGGAGATTCTTGCAACTCTAGCAGAGAAGCCGGAAGGAGCCGCCGCGATCATGCGATGTGGGGCTTTGAGTTTAACAATGGAGTTCATGAGTTCATGTAGCTCAAGTGCAGGACGAGAGTACTCTGTTTGTTTACTGCTAGCTCTGTGCATCCATGGCGGATGTGAAGTAGTCCGAATCGTTGCAAAAAGCGAGGCCGTAATTTCATCTCTGTACATTATTATCAGAGAAGGCACAGCCCGTGGGAGAAGGAAGGCGGGTTCTTTGATGAGAATTCTCCATGAACACTGCGAAGTAGTGGCCGCAAGCTCCGACCCAATCCCTGTTCGCCTTTCAAATGAACGATCTGTTCAAGCCTGGTAAATTTGTAAATCGTTATTTTTTTAATTTTATTTTTTAAAGGATTTTTTTGGGGGTAAATAGACAGGATGTAAATAGTTNTTTTTTTTTTTTTTTTTTTTTTTTTTTTTTTTTTTTTTTTTAATTTATTGAGATTTGTTTGGGTATTAGCTCGGGTTTTTAAGAGCTAATAACAGTCCATTAGCTTTGATCTCTTAACTTCTAATAATATAATATTATTTCGTTATTATGGCTGTGATGATGTCTTTGTAATATTTAAATTTAAAGTCTTCTTATTTAATAACTTAAATAATTCAATAATTTAATATGTTTCGTCTTCTTATTTAATAAGTTGAATTATTAGACAATTTAATAGGTTTGAAATATATGATTCAACATTTGACCCATATATGATAATTTAATTTTAATACTATTTTGTTTTTATTTGATGAGCTTTGAATGAATAATTAACCATTTAAATTTATAAAATAAAAAATTGCTATTCCTTTTTTTCTAAAAAATAAAGAATTAATGCTTAATTTAATTGAAAATTATGGTTGAACAGAAAATTAAATTGTGACATTTTTATGGATATTTTTATATCTTAAAAGAAGACAATAAATGTAGAATTAAAAGAAATAATAACTTTTAAAAACGGTAAACAGTCTCGAAAGACACCTTCACACTTCTAATACCCATGTGGACCGCATCTTTGAGCATAAGTTCTCGTGATTTTGCTTTGTGCTTCCTCAAAAGGTCTCAAACCAATGGAAAGAGTATTCCTTGATTATAAACCTATGATCATTCTTTAAATTAGCCGATGTGGGACTTTCATCATCCAACATACATTAGGGGTCGGGTTAGGGTTGTACGACGGGTTCTCCGACGCCCTTGTGCAGGGCGATATGGTTGGGTGCGGCCGTAGAGACATATATGCAATCATTTGTCAGGAACAGCCGATTCTAGTACATAATTAGTCCTCTTTTATCCGAGGGAATGGAATTATACGGGGTCTTGTTGTTCAATGGGTTTGGATCATTTAAGATTGGATTGAAGGATTTATAGTTTCGTTCTTATTTGAAATATAGTAATGCATAATATAACCCTAATTATTCTTTCTTTCAATAAATTATATAATTATTTGTGGTTACGTCATAATTACCTTTTTCAAAACCAACTTTATACAAATAAAAAAAAATCATGATTAATTTAAAGGCCCACTTTATTAAAACACATTGAACGGGCTTCAATATTATAGTTGGAGATAAAGAGTGATCCGCTTCAAATGGGGAATAATTCTAGAGAGGGAGTGGAGAATAATTTTCACGACATAGACGAGATTATATTCTCCATACCGATTTAATATAAATATAATTGCAACACATATTAATATATATCTATATATATATATATATATTTTGCTATATTAAAAAAATAAATTAATTAATTTTAAGACTTTAATGCTAATATTTAAACAAAAAAAAATTTTGAATTTTTAAAATTTTTTGAAATCAATTTGTTGCTTAATTTATTATGATTTTTTAAAATAACTTTAATAAAAATTATATTGAAAAATGAGGGTTTTAAAATAATTATTTTCTAAAAATAATAATAAACAGTAAAAAATTATCTTCCCAACATCTATTCCCTACAAAGAAAAATGGAGAATTTGGTAGAGACGAAATAAGTGGTGGGAATGGGAACGGGAAAGACTTTTACAGCTCGTGAACATCTCTAACTACATTAAACTAATTCCAAGTCATGGATTGAGTAATTATGCTCATATTACTTCGGTTGTCTTAAGGTGTAGGCTATATGCTTTATCATTCTGCATTAGAACACAACCTCTGGCCTGACATGCCCTAAACCACAAAGTGTCCCAAATTCTTAGAGCTACCATAATGAAGTCGAGATTTTGAAGCTTTTATTTTATATAGATTCAAATATAGTCTTCTTCCCATAAACTATAGAAAGCGGTTTACATTATCTATTAATTACTTTTAAAAAAATTAACTTTAAATTTGATTAAAATCATGAGACTAAAACAATGAAGTGATGCGTTGATAATTGCCGTTCGGGCAAGAAATTGACATGAATACAAACAGCTTTTGTCTCTTTCAATCCCTGTTCTAAAAGAAAAACAGAACAAACTAACAAGGCAAGCAAACATCCTTTAACTATTTTACTATAAAATATCTATGCTTTATAAACAAGTTTCTTGGTTTAATAATTATAATATCGACAAATTAGGTTTAAAATTATTCATATAAAAAATGACGCGTAACAATGGAATAATTCATCTTCTTTCCTTTTTTTTATTACCTTCCTCGCGTATGTATAAGACCGAATCCATTCGATTTCTAAAAAGGATTACTAATCCTTAACTTTTCGAGGAATCCTTCATCAGTGGTTGTGAATGACTGATTTTTCTCAATCTTTTCGACCTTAGTTCCGTAGGAGCAAGTCAGAAAGATTGAGAAATAGAACCATCTGATTTGATTCGTTCTCAATAGCCATGTGATGATCATCTTAGGGTGATCCTTTTGTCGACGGATGCTCCTATTACACTCGTAGTCTCTGAAGGATGAGAACCAACTATGTAGCATCTACATCGAGAATTCAAGTATTGTATACGTCATTAGTCCGATCCTTTGTAGGAACTACCCGTAATAACGAACTTGCAAAATGAATCTTGACATTAAATTGTTTATTATATGGTATTAACATTAAATTTGATCACAGGGGTAAAAACGTAATTTTTTTGTTATACGGGTAAAATTAATTTTTTTACTCCGTAAATGTCTCTTGAAAATAGTAGCACGTGCAAACTAATTTTTTCTGTTTATTTCATATAAATATTGTAATAATTCAAATGAAACGTGAAAATTCTGAAAAGATTAATATTTGATTCATGTGAACTACATTTTTTTAATGTATATTACTTTGTATCTCATCAAATTCGGTTGTAATTCACATGTAATTCACATGTAATATGTCATTTTCTTTGTACTAAACAAAATANAAACTAATTTTAAAGTTTTAAATTTTCTCTCCTACTAATAATGATAAGAGTTGAGTGTTCAAATGACCGGAGGAATCGACCAACTCGAACTACTCAACCTTTGAGTTGGGTTAGATTTTTCCGTTCGGGATGGAATATTTTTTTAAAAAAATCATAAATTTAACTCAACCGACCAGATCAATTAAAAAATAGAGATATAATCCAATCTTATTCTATCATACTTTTAAGATTGTCGTGAAAATTAAGAATATTTAACATTTATAACCGATGTTAGTAATGTGTTTGACGTATGAAAGGTCAGGAGTTGAGTTAGGTTGTGAACTCTATTTCTATTGCTCAACCCACCGGTACAACCAACACTCACAATTGCAAGTTGTTAAAAAAAAATTTTGTCCAACCAAAAAAAATATTAAAAAAAAAAAAATCGTTAAATTGATTTTAGCAATTTTTTCCAAAAAAAAAAAAACAAAAAACAAAAAACAAAAAGTTCTTTTTCTAAATTTAGAAAAATCTAGACTAACAACTCTTTTACGACGTCGCTTTCTTATCGTTGCATCTTTCAATGGAAAGTTTAAAAAGATTAAAAAAAATATTTTAAAAAATTATTAAATTAAATTTAAATTTATTTTATTCGCATTAAAATAGAGAACGGAAATAAAACTAAAGGACATGAAATTATCCGAAGCTGTTCAATTATATCCCTTGAAATAAATAAATAATAAATGGGTTCATAATATCCCTTTAAATAAATAAATAAATAATAAAATAAACAAATAAAATCACTTTCAACTTTATGTCTTAACCGATTAAAAATTTTAATTTTAACCTATTAAATTAATTTCAATTATTTTAAGTATTTTTTAGTCATCCTATCTTCATAATTGCTCTCCCTTTTATTCAGATGATAAAATTTATATTTAAAGTGGATAATATCACGTCGTTATTAAAAATTTCTTTAATTTGTATTAATTAAATAAAGAAATAAGCGGGTTTGTGCAATTGAATTGTCCACTAAGGAAGACTTCTAAACTCGTAATTATAAAACAAAATTTCCACACGTTTTCGTGTACATATAACAATTTGTTTCTTTTAAGATAACATAAAAGTTTATTATATTTAAAAAAATAATAATTTGAGTTGTTCCCTAAAATTAATGAATGTATTAATATAATATAAGAGATTAATGAAAACTATTGCCACCACCTTATCCTATATGATTGGACAACAAGTTTTCTCAAACCTTTGGTCAATTCCATTTTTAAATGCTTCAAAACTCTAAAGTCTTTTATCAAATTAATTAATCAAAATTCATCCCATTATTAATTTTTATTAAATCAATATAAAAAAAACTCTAAGTCTTTTTTTTAATATGAATTTTTCAATGTGTCTTAATACGCTATTATTAAATATAATATAATCGGGGTATGGTTTGACATTAATAATAATTTTTTTAATGGCTACATTAATTAAAAAAAATACATTTAAATTTTGTATTTTATCTTAAAATACATTCCCCTTCTAAAAAACTTAAAATAGTATTATATTTAAAAAATACTTATAAAATTTTAAAAATTGCATTAACATTCGGTTAATATACAAGATGAAAAATGATCTATATATATTTCACAAATCACCTTCATGTTACTTCGGAGTATTTTTAAATTTTCTAAAAAAAGTTTTAAGATATTTTTTAAATTTAAAATAAAATTATTGATATTTTTGAAACCTTTTAAATTCAATATTATTTTTGAAACAAAGCAGTAATAATTTTTATCTAAATATAAAATATAGTAGTTTTTTTTTTAAAAAAGAATAATAAGTTAAAAGGTATTTTTAGATTTTTTTTTTGTTTTAAAGTTCAAGAGTATTATTAAAAAATTTAATAATTTAGGAGTATTTATGAAATAAAGTAATAAGTTGAAAGGTGTTTTTATTAATTTAATATTTTTAATATATAATTTTCATAATATAATAATATTTTATTTCCAGATTAGTACCTGGTATTTTATGAAAAAAAAATGATTATACTAAAATAATTCTAATGGTTGAAATTTATAATATATGAACTTAAAACAATATTTAACTAATATGTGTTTTTAAAGTTTTAATTAAAGATTAATTAATGATAAGTCTTATGGATTACATAGTATATATAAACATGGGTTAGGTACTGCTTGCCCATTTAAATATAATTTCTCACCCTCCTAGCTATAGCCTAATTAACGTTAATTATATAATTTATAAAATTTAATATTAATTACCCAATAATTCTTCCCAATATTTAGCTTAAATTATTAAAACTAAGATCAAAACTTGGATCTCAACTTTGATACTCTATTTAAAAAAAAAACACTCTTTGATTTAAAAAAAAAAAAATTAAAAAAACATCTTTTAATTTAAAAAAAAAATTAAAAAATACTCTTATTATTATTACTTTAAAAAATAATATTAAAAAATTTAGAAAAAAAAATTATATAAAAGTAAAGGATATTAATATAACTTTTATAATTGCATAAATATTTTTTAAAAATGGTACTAATTTAACTCATAACACAGTACTAATTTAACTTTTTTAAAAAAAAAAAAAATTATGAGCATTAATGATTTTTTTTTTTTAAGTTTAAGGATATTTATAAGATTTTTTTTTTTTTTAAAAAAAGTTCAAAGGTATTATTGAAATTTAAAAAAAAAAATTATGAATATTTTAAATAAAGTACAAAGTTTAAAGGTATTTTTATTAATTAGCCTAAATACGAATTAACACGTCTATAACTTTATTTTTATCTTAATATATATATATATATTTAAACTTAATAAAACTAGGATAAATATGATAAATAAGTTTGTTAGCTCCGCTAATAAAAATACCCTTCAATTTAACCTAAATACAAATAACCTTAAATTAATAAAAATATATTTATACTTTATTTAAAAAATTCTTATAAAGTTTTAGAGGGTTCAGTAACATAATTAAATTAAAAAAATATATATTAAAAATGAAAAAAAAAATTGATATTAATATAGTTTTAAAAATACTCTTAAAAACATATAAAAATACAATTAAATTTTTAAAAGAATAACTAATATCTAGAACTTTTTTTAAAAAACTTCAAAATCACATTTGAAATTTTTTAAAATTTTTAAAAATACTCGTACATTTCAAAACAATATTAACCTTTTTTTATAAGAGTTAAAGGATATTAATACTATTACCATTGATATTTTAAATTTTTTTTAATTTTTAACCTTTTAAAAAAGTTCCAAAGATATTAATGAAAATTACAAATATATATATATATATATATAAAAGTTTAAATGATATTTTTTATTTAAATTATAATTTTTATGTTGGCTTCTTCATAAGGGGACGATTTGAGACCATCCTCAGAAGGGGACGGAGATATTCCGTTTTTTCTTTTTCTTTTTTAATTTTTAAAATTTATTTGGTGGTTTCAAATAATTGAACTCGATAAAGTCAAAATCCACATATTAAATATCTTTTTTTTTTAATATTAAATAATACTTGTCCCAACCGCCCATTCCCACTCAACTTTTTTTTATTTTATTTTTTTAAAAAATTATAATATTGTTTAAAAATTAATTACTTGCATTAGACATAATAAAACATGTGCATAATTTCTAAAATATTTATAAACATTTTCTTATATTCCTACCCATTTTAAGATTTATATCTATTTATATCTATTTAATTCACGAGTTTTAAAATGTTTAATAAATTTACAATATTACAAATATATATGAATTTACTAAAATTCTTATATTTTCAATTTTATAATTTAAAATAAATTAACCCCCCATAATATAAAAATTTTAATTTTAATTTACGATATTATACAATATTTTATATATATATATATTAAGAAGTCACATTTCATTAAAATAATATACGAAAGCAAGAGAGAATGATGTAGGAGTAAAACTTGGGTTGTTAGGTGCATTTGTAGTCCAACAATGTGGTGCCACGTGTTTTTTTTTGTTGCTTTATTTATACTGTTTTTTTCCTTTTCTTTTTCTTTTTGCTTTATTTTTTTATTTATTATTTTTTACCTTTTCATTTAAGAAATAAAATTTTCTTATTTTTTTAATTTTTTAAATTTATTTTCTCATATATAACAAGGTGAGAAATATGTTCGTATTTAAATATAATTTTAACTTAAATTATTTTATTTTTTATATCAATTTAGTTTTTAGTCTTATAATATTCTTTATTTTCAAATACTCCAATAAAAATGGAGAGTTCAACGTAATAAATAAGAATGAAAAAGACGTTTGAAATTGGACGGTGTATATTGGGACACGTGGCATGATCAATAGGGCCCACTTAACACCGAATTTTTACTCCTAATTTATTATATATAAGTTGAAAAAAAGAAAATTATTACAAAAAATGTTTATTTAATACTTTTCTGGCCTGTGACGGAGCGGAGCCCTCCATACCTGAAATTTGTTTGATTTCCCCAATTATTCGTTTTGATTTTGGCGATCATCGATGGGCGGAGCCGTGGAGAATTCCGATGTAGATTCTGAAACCGCCCTTCTCGTCGGCGCTGCAACCGCCGGCAAGATTCCGAGCGACCCTTTCAACTTGACTTATATCACTTACTTCTTTTTGGGTGTGGGTTGTCTTCTCCCATGGAACATCTTCATCACCGCCGTCGATTATTTTTCGTTTATTTATCCAGAAACCCGAGTGGATCGAATCTTCGCCGTCGCGAACCTTCTAGTGGCTCTGATCGGACTTGTTTTTGTGGTTCTCTACTCTCACAAATCCGTTGCTCGGGTTCGAATCAACGTCGGTATGATTATCTTCACGGTGGCTCTGCTCCTCGTCCCGGTCTTGGATTTGTCTTATATTAGAGGACGGGTTGGACTGTATAATGGCTTCCACGTCACTGTCGGATCCATCGTGCTGTGCGGTGCCGGCGACGCGCTTGTCCAAGGCAGTGTTGTTGGCTGCGCCGGTGAACTCCCGGAGCGGTATATGCAGGCAGCTGTTTCCGGATTCGGTGCAGCTGGTAATGATTTTTGTCGGTCTCTGTTTTTTTTTTTCTTTTGTTCTTGCTACTTTTTCGCTGTCTTGTCTTGATTTTGGTATGAACTGGACTATAATTCTTCACCAAAAACTGCAAAATCCCTTTTAATTAAACCCCAGATTTTGAAATTGGGTTAATTTGTGGCGAGTGTAGGAGTGCTGGTGTCGGTGATGAGGATCGTAACCAAAGCCATTTACCCACAAGACGCTCATGGCTTGCGACAGAGTGCGAATCTCTACTTCGCTGTCGGAATTTCCATCATGATTCTATGTATTGTCTTGTACAATCTTGCAGCTATGCTTCCAGTAGTGAAACATTTCGAGAGCATTAAGAATCAAGAGAAAGAAGAACATGGTGGTCGGCTATTTGGGTCCATGGATAAATCGACTCTGTGGGATATAATTAACAGAGTAAAAATCTACGCAACAGGGTTGGTACTCATCAATGTTGTTACTCTGTCTATATTTCCTGGATTCATTACAGAAGATGTGCATTCGGAGATCTTCAAAGATTGGTATTCAGCTCTTCTGATTACTGGGTACAATGTGTTTGATCTAATTGGGAAGTATCTGTCGTCGGTTTATGTGATCGAAAACCCGAGAACCGCCTTTGGCGGCTGCATCGGGAGGCTGGTGTTCTATCCCCTGTTCTTGGGTTGCTTGCATGGTCCGGAATTTCTTCGAAGTGAGGTACCTGTGATTGTTCTTACATACCTTCTTGGGCTTACTAATGGGTACTTGACGGCGGTGAATTTGATATTGGCACCCAAAGCAGTGGCGTTTGAATATGCAGAGAAAACAGGGGTTATATTGGTTCTGTTCTCCTTCTCTGGTTTGGCTATTGGCTCTGTTGTTGCTTGGTTTTGGGTCATTTAGTTGGGTAATTACTAAGCTTCTTGTTGTTCATAACTTTATGTATTGCTACAATTAAGAATCTGTTCTACAAAACCTGTTCATATTTAAGAACAGATAAAATTGCACAACTCATTATCGTCTCGTCTTGTGTGATCGAAGATCTTAAAGATATGATAGTAGAAAAAAAAAAATAAAAATTTGAGAATTGAAAGTTATGTGCTTGTTTCGAGCAATTCTTGGTTTGTGGTAACAATGCTAGGTTGTAGAGGAATGTCGAGCCACCATCAAATATCGAATCTGTATTCTAAATTTCAGAGGTGTTGCACTTATCAAACATCAATAAAATTCACTTAACTCCCCTATGTCCAAGATTGAGATTCAGCATTTGATTGTCCTGACATCTCCCGACATTCCATGTGATTAGGTACTATAGCATTTCCATGATTGAGTCATCAAAATTGAAGGTACAGTTCGTTGGTATAGGTAGTTACTTTAATTTTCTTTACGTTTTTCTTAATCATCCTATTCTCATGATCGCTTTCATTTAGATAGTATGAGTTCGTTATTGTATCCATTATTTACTCCGTACTTTAATTATTTTATAAATATTTGAATTTCTAATCAAATTCTTTATTAAAAATATTATTCCATTTTTAGTTAAATTTAAAATAACACTTTTGAATTTTTTATCACTAGTTTTTTTTTTTTTAAATTAATTTCTTTTTATTTATTGAGATTTCTCATAATTACAATATTATGATTTTGGGTATTTTTCACGGACATTCCATGCTCTTTTTCTGCCTCTATTTTAAATTCGATACACCGATCGCATAGAATATCTCCCAAATCTCCGGTGGGCAGAGCCGCCGTGGGCAACGCCGTCGACAACATCGGAACCGGCCTTCTTCTTCCCAGTTCAGCCGATCCCTCAAGAACTCCGAAAGATCCCTTCAATTTGACTTACATAACTTACTTCATATTAGGTGCTGGATGCCTTCTTCCATGGACGACCTTCCATAACAGCCATCGATTACTTTACCCACATCAATCGAATCTTCTCCGTCGCTTACATGCCAGTTATCGTCGCCGGCGTTGCCACCCTCTTTGGCCGGCGGCGTGATGTTCGGGTCCGAACCAACGTGGGCTTGAGCCTCTTTGTGCTCTCTTTGCTTTTGGTGCCTCTTTTAGAAGTGTTCTACATTAGGGGTCGGGTCAGGTTTTTCAACGGCTTCTAATGCCACCGTCGGAGCCGTCATGTTGTGCGGTGTTGCCGGCGCACTTGTGCTAAGCGGCGCCGTTGGATCCTCCGGTGAACTGCCGGAGAGGTTTATGCAAGGCGTCGTCTCTGAGATCGGTGGCTCTGGTAAAGTGTTTTATTCTGATTCCTCGGTGATTAGAAATTTAGAAATTTAGTTTATATTTATAAGTATAATAAAATTCTGTTTACAGAGGATGTTGGTTCAGAGGCTTTGAATGATTGGTATCCCATTATTCTGTTTGTGGGCTCTTTGCATGGTCCTCCATTCCTTCGAACTGAGATGCCAGGGGCGATTCTGACCTGCCTTCTCGGACTCTGCGCTATCTATTTGGCTGCTGTCGCCATGATCTCCGCGCCCAAATTGGTGCCATTTCGACATGCACAGGTTGCTGGGATTTTGATGTCTTTGTTCTTGGTTTCACGCTGGCTATTGGCTCTGTTCTTGCTTGGTTTTGGGTAATTAAAACAGAATGAAAGAGTTCTTAATGTACTTTCTTTTAAAACAGCTGCGGCTCAAACTGCACAATAGATTTGCTTCCAGTTTTTCAGATATGGGCACATAAACAATATACAGAAGTTGCTGCTTTCCTCTTCAAAATTTCAAAACGAAGCATCTTAAAGAGCCAAGACTGAACTAAAAATGGCTGATTCAAATTTCTTTCTTTTTTTTAAGCTACAAGTGCAAGCTCTAATGAAACAAGTTTTAAGTACTAGAAAGAATGAACCTAACGCATACAGTGCGATCGCATCCGTTCACCCTAAGGAAATGGCCTGAAAGTTCAGAGCCGTGGAAAATATTGGTATAGGGGAAGCACCAATGACAGTCAAGACACATTTTGAAAACTAAACTATAAACTCATGCTTTTGTTCTGAAAGCTAGACCAGTTTCTACCTTTTTTATTTCGAAGATCAGCATTCTCCACATCTTCAGAACAAACATTTCAGCTTCTTCATCCAAAATTGACTGAAGCAGCTCCAGCATTTGGGATGCCTTTACGTGTTCCTGAGTACTTGAAACAATGTAATCGACAAGAGTAGTTTCCTCCTCCCCCAAAAACTCTGTTATCTTTTTTGAAATCCAGGGTCTCATTCTCTCGTGTAGTGCATGCTGCAGCAAACGAGCGTAATGTTGCGTTAAATTTATAGAAAATGTTACCTATATATAAACTTATCAAAAGAAAATCATTCATGAGACATGGTACCTTTTCGTAAATAGTCCAGTTTATGTCATATGAGAATAACTCCTCCTTCGTCTTTGGTATCATATCGATCAACTGTTTTGCGTCCAAAAGCTTTTTGTTATCAGGTATTTTTACTTTTTCCAAAACATGCTCTCGCTCCCTGTCTCTGTCTATTGCCTTGTTCTCATCTTTGTTGCGATACGCCTCCTCATCATTTCGGTCTCTATCCCGACTAGACTTTTCACTGGAACGCCTTCCTCGCTCCCTTTCACTGTCAGGCTTCTCCTCTTTGGAATTAACATTTGATATACGTTTTGCAAATTCCGCTGCTGCAGCTAAATTTGGCGGCAAAGCCCCAGTACTGGCAGGTTGCACAGCCTGGAGTTCCTCAGCTGAGTAATCAATTGGAACCAGTGGCCTCATCTTCTTCTCTTTCTGTGCTTCATCCTCCTCCTCATGAAAGACGGAAGGTACAGCAGTCCGTTTTCCAGATCCCACTAAACCAAATCCTAATCTTTTCGCAGGCAAGCCTCCACTCTGTCGAGTCGTATTTAATTCATCACCACTACCATTTTGTAAGATCCCATCCCCTGTCACATACCAGATAGGTCATCAAAATAATAGAATACAAGAGCACAGGGTAATAGATATGGGAGTAGAAAAGAAGACTTCTCACAGTTGACATGTTACCTGTATAGTTATCACAGCTAGAATCAAGCTCAGGATCACGTTCAGAATCCATAACCTCAACCTCATTAGCAGATTCTTCAGCAAGAACAGTTTTCTCATCAACACTCGTCATCTGACCAGATTGAGTGTTCAGTAGATCTTTCTGTTTCAGCTGCTGTTCCTCCTCAGCCTTCCTCTTGGCCTCAGCAATTTCTTCTTCCTCTTTCTGTCTATCTACCGAATCATCTTCCTTTTCTCTAGACCTCTTCTTCCTCTTTTCCTCGAGAGCACCTCGCCGCCATTTTCTTCTAGAATCATCATCCTCATCATCTTCATCATACAATATCTCCTTCTTCCTTTTACGCTCTTTCTCTTTCTCCCTCTCCTTCTCATACTGTCTTTGCTTTTCTCTCTCTCTTTCTCGATATTCCCATTCTTTAAGACATTCTTCATACTGTCGCTCAGACTCCTCAAACTTTCTTCTTTGTTCCCTCTCTTTCCTAGCTCGCTCCCGCTCTGTCTCTCGTTCATATCTCTCAATTTCCCGCTCCTTGTCCCTTTTCAGATCCCTCTCCCTGTCTCGTTCTCGACTTCTCCTGTCATACCTTCTACTTCTGTCAGGTGAGCTTGTTTCAGGCTTGTCATGCTCACTAGTTAGTTTATTGTCACTAGTTGTGTCATCATCATTTCTATCCTCAGCTGCATCTGTAGGAGGTAACGACAATTAAGCAACCCAATACTTGCGCACTCAAAAATTTGGAAAGAAACGTAAACTATTTGTAATAAACTAAAGACCACGCTATAAACATTGTATATCTATTGTGAAAGCTTATTTTCGTGTGATAAAGAGAAAATTGAACAACCAACTTACAAACACTCACCACTTTTCAAAATATCAGAGACAGCTTCACCATCTTTCATTTTAACAGATGGTTCTGCACTTGAATTACCAGAGACATCAGTGGCTGTCAGTAGAGGAGGTGGTGGCAGAGGTCTAGACTTCAACCTCTCCTCCAGTGCATTTGTAAGTTTTTCCGATACCTCTCGATCAGCATCTCTATCTTCATCACTTAAAACTGCAGAACAGGCAATGTAATGATCTTCTTTTTCTCCTGAATCCTGATCCTCCTTTGAATCCTCCGCAGGGGGCTTTGAAGTTTCATTTTTAGCCACATTTGCTGTGTCTGTTTCTTCGACCTTAGTCTCTGAAAGTTGTGTTTCTTCCTGTTTCTTTGAGTTCTCAGCTTTCTTCTCAACATAACGCTTAAGATAATCTCTTGTTGCCTGAGTACCTTTCAGCTATTTATTTGAAAAAATAATGATAGATTAATATTAAAATAAGCTGAAACTTGAAAGTAAAACACAATTTTCGATTGATGATGCGACACTATACGAAAGGATGAAAATAAATTAGCTCAACGCACTGTTTTTTTATTCTCCATTAAAAAACACGTTTCATAGAGTGATAGAAAACAAAATAAATGGGGGGG
>NC_036638.1:9143503-9311447 GCF_002806865.2 Cucurbita pepo subsp. pepo
GGGGGGGGGGGGGGGGGGGTTAAGCAACACAGAGGTCAACCTTAATTATGACTGGATTTTCTGCTCTTAAAATGAGACTACAACAAGATGTATCCATGTAAAAATAAAATAAACAATTTGATTCTAACCTATCCCATCATACCACGAGTTCTTGTCCATCAATGTTTAACTTTGTCAGTAATCGTAGAGCACGAAGAACGCCTTCAGCAGACTCAAACTCGCAGAATCCAAAAGTTCTAGGAGTTCCATCCGTAGGATCTTGGGCTCGTTTCCAGCTCTTCACTGGTCCACATAGCTAAAAGAAACAATTGGATATTAATTATGGACCACTAAATCGAAGGGAAAAAAGAATAAGAATGCATGGAGAATGATTAATCTACCTGAAGAAGGGACAGCATGAAATCATTTCCCACTGATTGTGCAATTCGGCCAATGTAAATCGTAGTTTGTGGTTTCTCGGCTGGTGTAACGCTTGGGAGAACAGCAGGCCTAACCACAGGAGGGATCATTAGACGAACACCAGGAATCCCAGGAACAGGAGGCCGTGGCATAGCTGGAACCATGCCCATAGCACCAGGTGGCCGTGGAGGAAAGGGTGTCCTAATCATACCATGATATGGGGAAGGAAATCGAGGAACACCTGCACAAGTGAAGAAAAATATCTAGCCAATGCATCAGAAAGTATTGGCAGACTGCTCACATCTAACCATCTAATGCTGTTAAAGATATATAGAAGAATAATTGATGAGGATTCATGGATGCCATTACCACAATCCAAAGCATATAAATGATGGCAGCATAGGAATGGAAACTATCACCAGCTGAATGCATAGATAACCTGATAAAACATTCAAATGATAGCACCAAATTCCTTGAAACTGTTACGTAAATTTTGTCTTACCTTGCTCTTGAACTGCAGCCTTCTCAAAATCCCGTCCATCGAAAGCAGAATTTTATGATTAAGCACAACACTTTGAGCAACTCATACACACAATAATTGATTGAAAAAGAATAAATTTACATGTTCTCAAAATTCACTCAAATTTCCAGTTGTTAGATCTCGATGGTGTAAAGTAAGGAATCAAAGAAAATGTCAAAAATAATTTAATTAAGAGAATTTGATACCTTAGAAACAAGGCGAACGAACACTCAGGTGCTAACATGGTCTGCTTCTGGCAATTCAAATATCCAGGGGCAGTATCCAATATAACTACCAGTAAAATCCTAGTAAATAAACATGACACAGCCGTATATTATGTTGCAGGGCAAAAGGAAGGGCTCTTCAATGCTAAACTAGTATTATATTATAAATACCAAGTTCTCTCTGGGCTTAGTAATAGAAAGTCATTTTCAAAAGAAAACTGCTGAAAGCAAACAAGAATAACAGGCAAATATGAATGACCATACCAAAAAAGGAGTTGTAGTTGGGAGTTCTCTAAGCAATATGAAGCCTTCCAACCTTTCTCACCGTATTCAATCAAGAGACAAGACGCTGTAGGAGAAAACATCCTGTCATCGATACCCTTCATCTAACCAACACGATAATTTTTAATAGACTCCGAACTTAATTTTGCAAACTCTTTCTCAGGCATCATAACATGCCGGAACTTATACTTTGCGCCAACACGTAGAAAATTGTACACTTTCAAGTACAAATCATACGAAAACCAAAGTAAACTTTTACTCGAAGTTCGAATAAGTACAGTTGTTAACAAACTCGAAACGAATGCAGCTGGTGTAATTGACAACGTCAACAAACAGAATGCTTAACAATTGCAAGCAACACAGTGACATATACTAAATAACAGAAACGGCTTAAAATTATTACACAATCACATTGGCAATTGAGATGTTAGAAACAATAGGGATAAAGAAAACCCACCAGGGATAGGAAAGGCCCCTTGAGGAGTAGCAGTTGGCACAGCTGCGAAACCATTTGGCATAGTGGCGTACGGCCTCATCACCGGATTTGGAATCTGACCTGGTGGAACTTGATAAGCCATCATCGGTTGTGGTACTGGAACTAGAACAGCTCCCGTACCGCCACTTGCCATACCAGGAGCAGGCGCCGCAACCGAGCCAACACCCGGAGGCTGAACCCCAATATTAGAATAGTTTGGATTCAGCATGCCAGCGCCGGGCATGGGCGAGAACTGATGAGCTGAGAAAGGAACCGGCCGAAAAGACGGAGCTGTCGGAGGAACGCCCGCCGCGACATACGATAAAGAAGGAGGTGGTTGCGGCGTTGACACCAAGGGTGAATGCATGGTAGGGTTCATTCCGACAGAAAGCGATGTTGGTGGTAGTGATTGCGGTGGAGGAAAAGAAGAAGCGGCAGATTCGGCTTTGTTGGCCTGGAAATTTGGGTTTTCAGGCTCGGCAGCTTGAGGATTTGAATCGAGGGTCGCAGGGGATGAGGAGGAGGAATCCGCCATTGAAGTCGAAAAAAGATCGCGAGGAAGTTGAAAGCTTCCAGGCTTATCTTCCAGATTTTCCGACGAACAGGTAATTGGAGTATGCTTTGCCCTAGAAGACTACAAAGGGAAGGAAGAAAAGAACCGGAGACGATTTCAGAACCGCTACATAAAAACATCAAGAACAAGAAATTACCTGTTTCTCTTTCAGCTGGCGAGTCCAGCAGGTGACGCATCATTGGTCCACGTGGCGTCTTGCATAACCTACATGGGCTTTATAGTGGGGGAGTCCGTTGTGCTCCGACGATTTTGGGCCTCACGGCCCAGTAGGTACTGTTTTCTTTTATTTTAGTTTTTAGAAATTAGTTAAAAAGAATAGTAATAATTTTTATCCCATCATTAAATTAATAAAAAATACTTCTCAATTTTATACATTATCTAAAAAAATATTTAAAAAATCAATAATACTCTTACAACTAAGCATTATATTTAAAAAAAAATATTAGATTTTCCATGGTTATAAAATACATTTAGTAAAAATATTTTTTTAGATATTTTTTAAAAGTGAAAAGATATTATTAAAAATTAAAAATTAATTTGGGAAGAAAAATATTAATAGTCTGTTTTAAAAACAACTTATTAATGCTCCATTAATAATTAAAAACACCTTTAAATTTCTTTAAGAAATTAAAAAAAAGTACTCTTACCGTTAATATACGAACAAAACATTTAGTATCGCGTTTAAAAAACACTCATAAATTTTTAAAAGTAACACTAATATCCTTAAGCTTTCAAAAAAACAAATAAATAAAATTTGTAGGGATAATTTATGAGGTATAGATAGACATTTTTCGGTCGATAATTTGACAATAAAATTTTTATTTTGTTTATAAAGGGTAAGAATGTAAATGCTATTTTAAAAATTGTGGAGGTATTTTTCACGTTTTCAATAAAAATAATATTTTTGTTTTAAAACAAAATATCCAAAATTAATAGTAAATATATGTTTTTTTTTTAATATTTGTTTAAACTTTTAATTATATGATTAAAATTTGTTAAAGCGGTGAGAATTTATTTATTTAGGTAAATAAAAACAAATAATTCGAGCTGAACCAATGAAATTATGGAAGAAAAAGGCAGGAAATTTTAATGTGTTCTGCCGTCTGCGACTTGTGTCAAAGGTGTGTTGTCAAGAACAGAGAGGGTAAACCGAGACCGAAAGAAAGAGAGGCGAAGTAATTGCTTAAATTTCTGCTGCTCCAGATGCATACACATGGTGATGAAGCAAGGGAAGACGTCAAAGAGACCTCTTAATATCGTCTGGGACAAACTTCTGGGCTGTAAAGACGACGAGCCGACACCTGATTTAGTCATTCAGCCCACCATCACGACTTCGAATTACCTTGAAATGGACTCCGATCGGCAGTATGTTGTAAGGGAAGAATACCAAAAGCTTAGCGATGTTGAACTGGAAGATAAGATTCGCAGAATGAAGCAATTCTATGATAGTTGGGCTTGCAAGTTGCCAGACAAGGGGGAAAAGTATCTTCGCATTCTGGAGCTGTCTGAGAAAGAGAAGGAATCCAGAAAGCTCCGTCGAGTTGAAAAGGTATTCCTGTTACGTTTTGATTCCCTCCCTTCGAGTCATTAGCAAGTGTTAATTACTCGATTAATTTCTGTTTCTTGTGAAAACTGGAAAATGGGCGATTGTTTATGTTAGATTTTGCTGTTTTCTGCATAATTTGGGAGAATTTTGTATGTTCGGACTCAATTTCGCGTCTGATCATCAAGATTTTCACGGAGCGTACTGCGCTGTTGCATATCAGTTAAACTCCCTCTTTTGGAACTCATGTTTATTGGTCAGTACTTCAGTCGTTCGTAATAAGGAGGGCTATCTTGCGAAGACTTTTTATTATTATGATCGAACGGTATAACTAAAGGAGGGAAAGCCTCCCAACTACAGACGAGTTAAGAAAAATTCTCCAGTTGGAAGAGGTAGAAGAGTGAAAGTGCTGACAAATCTCTTTTGAGCAAGAACTCGACAAAAGATGCTGCAGATAACATCCAACTTTTTGCCCATTCACGTTCTAAAAAATTTACAAGTCTTGTTCTTCTCTGACCATGTTCTTCTGCGAGATGGCATCACCAACACCGAGCTACCATTTTGTGACCTTTAGCACTTTTATAGAGTGATCTCTATATTGGTGTGACGAAAGGTGGGTACACGAATGAACCAATACTACTTACAAATGAGGTTGATCATGAGGATAGGATGGTTGAGAAAAACTTACAAGAATTGAAGTTTGTACCCTACTAACAAGGTGCACCTTTTTTGTGACTAATTCATAAAAGTTCCAAAGTTAAACGTGATTTACTTGGAGTAATTCTATGTTGACTGACCTCATGCTTGGAGGCATGTGAATGTGGACAAATTATGCTGAAAGGACTCGTGTTGGTCTATGGGGATAGTCTTCATTTTTAGGACTTCAAGACAAGTTGGTAATGTAGTCATATCACAGGAAATGCAGGAGAAAGTCGGGACTACCAAGTATCGAATATAGATTCTAAATTCTGATTTGAATCCTAGGCATGATGCGTCACAATTGGTTCCTCAATTCTATACTATGACACAACCTTCACTTTCTTCGTGAATTTGTGCTTCCAAATGGCATTTCCTACTTTAGCTATGAGGGGTTAGAAATCCAAATGATCCAATGAGGGCATTTGTTTAGAAGTCCCACTTTTGGCTACAAGTACGAATCATAACCTCATGTCTAAAAACACTGGTAGTGAACATCTCCACGTTAAAGTTTAATTGAACCACTCCTCAAATTCCAAATCATTCGAGTTCTTTTGTAGACCGTAGACCCACAAGCCTTGCATCTTAATTATCAATTTCAACTTTGAGATCTGGTATTGAATTTAGGTATGGTCACATGATACATTATGAGGAAACAAGTATTAGGGAGAGGTAGAAAAAGATGTTCAAGACCAAAAATATTTAAAGAGGATACATTTTAGTGTGTTTGCCATATAAATTTCTGTAACTTCTCAATTTACTTCAGTGCTCTACACAAAACAAATATTTGTAACTCTTTTATATACTTTCAGTCCACGACATAATCCTTGTATATATATCTTAAATTATCTGAACAGACAGATTGCAACAATAATGCCTTTGGTCAAGAGCTATCAATTTTGGCAGACTGTGGTAATCAGAGACCAAGATGTAATAATAGGTTATCACCCAAAGTAAAACAGAAGGGTCAAACATCATCCAGACAGCAGCCATTCAAATCTGTCAACAATCTTTTTACTGATGTAGATAAAGAAGTTTTTCCAGTTGCCGCCAATAGTAAAAGTCTCGATCAGTTTGATTTTCATGTCAGTGAAAGGCAGCCTGACTGTTTTGGGAAGTAAGTTCTAATTTAACCACCCTTCTTTGATTACTTTTCAAGTTTTCCCCACCGTTATCTCAATGCAGTTGTGATGTAGATACAGGAAGCTGTCTTGAGAGGGCAGTTTTTCATTTATTTCCTTGTAAACTATACCAGTTTATGCTAGACAAGAATTACTACAGCGTTAGAGATGGTTGGACGTGTAGATTATTTACGTTCTTTGATTGTTTCAGCACTTTATCCTCGCATATAGATTAGCTTAAATGGTATCTTATCTCTAGCATGCAATTAACTTGAATCCAGGACTTAGATGTTAATATTGATGAATATTCATGTCCTGAACTTGGAAGATGTTGATGGATATTTGTAAAAAAGAAAACATTGGAAACAATGAAAATTCACAAAAATTATATAAGTTAATTAACAAAACTTAAACAGCTATTCAAATAAGCGATAAAACAGTACTCTCAAGTTTCAAGTCTCAACACTTCTCTATGAATGCTTTGTTTACTGAAAAAAATCCTTATATCCAC
Organism: Cucurbita pepo subsp. pepo; assembly: GCF_002806865.2. Taxonomy (NCBI): domain Eukaryota; kingdom Viridiplantae; phylum Streptophyta; class Magnoliopsida; order Cucurbitales; family Cucurbitaceae; genus Cucurbita; species Cucurbita pepo. The sequence goes on from NC_036638.1 coordinate 9,149,849, forward strand.
TTGTATCCATTTAAAGTTATTCAAATTATAGAAAGAAATTTCGCCAAAGAATTGAAGAAAATGTTAAAACTTTTAAATAAAATGGAGTGTTTAGTTAGAATCTTCCTTTGGAATGGTAGTAGCAGTCATTTGGCGAAATGGGATTGGCCTCTTTGCATTTTCTGGAAGTGGTTTGGGGATAGACTCTTTTGAACAAAGTAACGACACTATTCTATTAGTGGCCAAGGAAATTCACACAAGAAGAAGAGGTTTTGTGGAAATGGGTGACTGCTAGTATATCTATATGACAATATGTGAATTTTTTCTTTCTTATCTGTGAATGTCCAAGCTAGCTTGTGTGCACCATGACTATTATCATGAGACAACTACTTGAGCCTACTACATTTGGTTGCCAAGAAAATTTGTAGACTATTTAATCCTTCTAAGCCCTATGAACTGAACCTTATCCTTCTAAGCCCTTCATTGTTTCCATGGTCTTTAATGATCACTAGGACAATCATGAAGATGATTGACATTATGTGGATTGTATCACAAGCTATGCCCAATGCAGCTTTTTATCTCTTTCTTCCTCTTTGTTCTTTACATTATTTTAGACTATAGTCCATTTGGTGTGTGTTTATTACTGGTTAGCTGTCCCATGCTAAGAATTGGGGACAGGAAAACATTTTCTATCTAATGGCTAGATCAAAATCAGAGGCTGTTACATGTGTTTCTTTAAACCCATGGTCCTTTTATCTTGCAACCATGCCTCCATCCCTCCTATACAGTATTATAGACATTTCTTCAGGATTCCATCTGTTTCCGCAGTATGTTTGTGATACATGTTATGCTCTCGTGTATTAGATGTATTTTTTAGTTTTAGTTTTAGGAATCTCTCATTGCTTCTTCTTGTTATTGTTACTATCTTTTTAAAGAAACAGTATTTCATTGATAGAATAAAGGATACAATCTGAGATAAAAGTCTCCCTATCTCAAAGTAGTCACAGAAAGACTCTGAATTGGAAGTAATGGAAGGAGGAGAGCAACTACCAAAAGCTTTTAAGCAAAAACTCCAAAAAAGAGCTACGAGATCTGTAGTTTCCAAATCCCATTACTAAGTCCTCTTCAACCCTCTACCGTTTATGATCCATGGATATGTGATGTGGTAATCTTAGCCATTTGAATCTAAGAACCCTCATAAACGTTGTGGACATGCAAACCCCTAGTTCACAAATGCTAAAACCCCCAATTCAATTTGATTTCATTCTAAAGAATTGCAACACTTGGGAATTTGATTTAACAACCTTATTGAAGAATAAGACCATTAGATCTAAATATCAAAGAACCTCAAAACGATAAGGAATAACCCAAAGGGAAAGTAAGATTAGGATTACCTTGTTGATCGAATATCTTAAGGTAAGAAAACTTATTTGAAATTTGAATCGCTCTACAAGCAAGATTGATTAAGTCAAACTGGAATGATTTAAGCATGCAATCTAAACTACATAGAACTGCAAAAAAAAACTTAGCCTTTGGCTAAAAGAAAGCACAAAAAGACAACCTATATGGTTTTATATAGCCTCAAAATAAAAAAAATAAAAAAACTCTTGACCTTTCATGAGACATTTCAAGAGTTGTAACTTTCATACTTCATGACCATAATTAGCCACTATATAAATATAACCTTAAAGTAAATAAAAAGTCTTAAAATATATTAACGAAAAACATCATAACTCTAAATTATCATCCATCCAAAATTTGTAACCATCTAAAAATAAATGAAGCTCATCTTCCTTGAAATTCATATTACATGATTAAGATGTCTTGGTTGATATGATATCAATGTGGAAGCTTGATAAGGGAGGATCTTTCACTGGGTTAACACCCCTTCTTTTGCTGGGAGAGGTATTGAAAGGGAGATTTACATGGCATTCTGGAAATATATTTACCCTGAATTGTTAAAGCTTCTCCTATGGGAGCTTAGTCACACATGCCTCAACACCTCAGGCCGCCATCACTGAAGATGCCCATGGCTGACCATTTCTCCAAGTTGGTTCCATGTATCACACAATAAAACTTGAGCTTATGTCCTATTCTCTTGCTCTTATACAAGCAAACTCTGGAGCTGTCTCCTCACAGCTTTTGGATGATCAATGGTTCCACCAATGATGCTTCGTCATGGTTGATTATGATTCTGTCATTCAAAATGGCCAAGAAGATCCTATGGCTGCATTTCTGTCATGCCCTTATCTGGTGCCTATAGAAAGAGAAATGGCAGGATTTTAAGAACAAGGAGAACACGACAGAAGCCCTCGCCGATTTCTTATCTTTTTTTACCGTTTCTTGGTGGAAAAACATTTCTCCCTTTTAGTAACTATAGCTTTACTTATCTTGCAACCAACTGGAGAAGCCCTTTGTAATTTCTTTGGATGGGGTTTTCTTCGTATTTTGTATATTTCATATCATCAATGAAACTGTTTCCTATAAAAAATCCCATTACTAGGTCTTTTCGCACCCTGATTTTGTTTCTTCTCTCCAACCCAATTTCCAACAAAACTGCCCTTACAGCATTGAGCTGAGGCACAACATTTTGATCTTCCTCTTGAAGGCCAAAATAGAAAATGAATAAAATTAAACAAGCATCCAGTTGAGCTAAAAAAATATAAAATATTAGCTTATCCAACTGACGTTCTTAAAAATGTCTCATCTCACATTCGACCTAAATAATCAAATAACCTTTTATAAATTCTCAATTATTATTATTTTATTTTATTATTATTTTTTTTTTGGATTGCATTAGCCTTTCCACATTTATGTGCTTACATTATTTTGGCCTCTTCTTTGCAGGAAGGATGCTTCTGAAGTTCAGCATTCAGATACTCCGATGCCTCAAAAGGTATTTTGAATGTTACCTTTTGTTAGGTTTCTATTTTTCATCCTTGCGGCTTGGATGCATAAGGCAAGATGTAACCGTTTGTTATAGTAATCTTATCACATCTCAACATAAAAGTTTGGTATAGAGCTTGGTGGGTGGTTTTATCTCTCTCTTTTATGGCAGCATTTGTTTCATGGCGTTTGTGCTGCCCTTGCGTTGGTTAGTTATGTATGTTCTGTTCTTTATGATACTTTCTTCATCCAACAGGGACAGACCATTGTAGTTGTAGACGAGGAGGAAGCTTTGGCAATGAAAATACCAGAAGATTATGATAAATGGTAAATTGATGTGCTTGTTTCATGAGTCCATTGACATACAGATTCGCTTTGACAGCTTTTGAATTCAAGCTTTGACTTACATTTTTGTGGAACTTTTCAGCATGAAAGAGGCCAAGATCTACTACCCATCGAGGTATACAACACTTCTCCATATTATTAATGCTAAAGTATCTTCGTTTTGAATTTGCGATTCTCTATGAAAGTGGTTTTTTATTATATATTCTGCTAACTGTTGGCAGGGATGATCCAGAATCCGTTGAAATTTGTTTTGAGGACATAAAGTGTCTTGATCCAGAGAGTTATTTGACATCAACGATCATGAACTTTTATATTCGGTTAGTGTTGCCCTATTTGGACTTATTGGAAGTAATTAGATGTACTTGATGTATGACTCATTGTACTCCAAATTGTTTTCTTGTCCTCTTTGAACTTTTATACATTGTTATTACAAAGACTCATGGGGTAGTTCCCTTTTCTTCTTGAAAAAAGTTTTTGTTGTTTTGGCTGGAACTTGAACTGTATGATTATTTAATTATGCTGATATAAGAATAATCCAGTTCTATTGAAAATATTCAATCACCAAGATTAACTCTGATTGGAAGCTTTTGTGTAAGTTTATCTTGTTGTAGTGTTGAAGGGTCTATATTTTATGCTTTTATCACGTAAAGACTAAAGAGCCTTATTTGTAGTTTCATGGCTGTTTCAATGTTTGATTGTACCTGGGAGGGCTGACAATAATAATAATAATAATAATAATAATAACGTAGAAAGTTGACCGTCTGTAACTTTTCAATCTTGATGAAAAGTTTATGTTTCTTGTAAAAAAGGATTTGAAGTTTTATTTGCCTGTTATTTACGCAGGATTTCATTGCTATCTTCTGTTTTCCCCTTAATTTTTTAAAGATTTTTTAGTTTAAATTTTAGGTATTGATGCATTTTTGTGCTCCATGTGCAACTTTCCATCTTATGCAGGTATTTACAACAGCATGCATTTTCAACAAATAAGGTGATATGCAATTATCACTTTTTTAATACATATTTTTATGAAAAGCTGAAGGAGGCTGTTTCAAACAAGGTAGCCTATGAACTGTTTTCGAGGGTGTTTCAATACTTTTATTAAGTTGTTATTCGGCTGTTATGCATACTTTTCTATTCACAGTTGGCTATATATAACCACTGTTGTTTTGATCATCGATAACAATTCATAATTTGTATTTCCTCCTGGAAGCTATCTTTGACTTTGAATATTGTGACATGTTAAGGGGAAGGATAGAGATAAGTTTTTCGTCAAGTTCAGAAGATGGTGGAAGGGCGTTAATATATTTCAGAAAGCATATGTACTGATTCCAATTCATGAGGAGTAAGTTCCTATGGTAACTCTTTTATATCTAGATGTGCAATAACTTGTCTCTTTGAGTTAAATGGCTCTATCAGGCTATGCTATTATTAAATTAGCAGTTCTCTTAGCACGAACAGTTTCCATTGTGAGTGTTTTGAAGAATCTCATCATGTTGATCATTGATTGTGCTATTAATTTCCTGTAGCTCTTACATTGTCTATGGCTTTTCAATTACTCCTGTTACTAACCCGCAAGTTTAAATTCAGATGCCTTGATTATCTAGGATATCAAATATTGTATGCATTTTTGTGTCGTTCTGGTAACGTTTTTTTCTCTAAAATATCCTCTCACCCAGATTTTTTATTTTATCTTTTGATTTCTGATGTGTTCAGTCTCCACTGGAGTTTGGTGATTATATGTTTTCCACAGAAGGAAGATGAATCTGGAACCATTATACTTCATTTGGATTCACTGGGACTACACTCTAGCAGATCAATTTTCGATAACATTAAGAGGTATGTATGTCAGCCCCTTTATGACAACAATCAAAATTCTTTCATCCATTTCTGGAAGTTTTTTTTTATCAACTACGTTGGTGAAATCTATTTTACTGCCTATTGTTTTCTGGAACTTGTGTTGAAAGTTGTTGGTGGGGAGTCCCACATCGACTAATTAAGGGGTTGATCATGGGTTTATAAGTAAGAAATACATCTCCATTGGTATGAAGCCTTTTGGGGAAGCCCAAAGCAAAATTTGAGAGCTTATGCTCAAAGTGGATAATATCGAACCATTGTGGAGAGTCGTGGTTCCTAATATGTTATCAGAGTCATGCCCATAACTTAGCCATGTCAATTAAATCTTCAAATGTCGAACAAAGAAGTTGGTACCTCGAAAGTGTAGTCAAAAGTGACTCAAGTGTTGAATAAATAGTGTACTTTGATCGAGGGCTCCCGAAAAAGGAGTCGAGCCTCAATTAAGGGGAGACTTGGCTTCATAGGCCTCAGGAGAGGCTCTATAGTGTATTTGTTCAAGGGGAGGATTTTTTAGGATGGTTGGTGGGGAGTCCCACATAGGCTAATTAAGGAGCTAATCATGAGTTTATAAGTAAGGAACACATCTCCATTAGTATGAGGCCTTTTGGGGAAGCCCAAAACAAAGTCATCCGAGCTTATGCTCAAAGTGGACAAATATCATACCATTGTGAAGAGTCGTGGTTCCTAACATACTGTTCAGACATTCTTGAGAGAACAATTAAGATCTAATTGCATAAAATGTTATCTGTAGTTTTATAAAAGAGGAATGGTGCTACTTGGATCAAGAAGTTGCTGATTCAGATCCTCCAATGCCATATAGAATATGGAAAAATATCTCTCGAAGAATTGAAGAGAAAATAATCGAGGTAGTCTCCTTACTCTTCTGAGTTACATTTTCTGTGTATTTTACAAACCTATAAATGGTAGTAATTTATTCAGATTTATTAACCTCTACGTGTATTATGTAAACCTATGGGAACCAAAAATTGAAAGAGAACTAACAGAAAATAGTATTTATGACTGTCTATCACCAGGTTCCACAGCAAAAGAACGATTATGACTGCGGTCTCTTTGTTCTATACTTCATAGAGCGTTTCATTGAAGAGGCTCCTGATAGGCTAAAAAGGAAGGACTTGGATATGGTATTTATGATTGTGAATTAATTTTATATATTAACTATGTTCCTGGCTTGATGTGATGGGCTCATATATTCTCAGTTTGGCAAGCGGTGGTTCAAATCCAAGGAAGCTTCCAGCTTGAGGACGAGGATAAGATGTCTGCTCAAAGCAGAGTTCCAAGATGTGAAAATGCGATGCCTGTCAGGTTCTGTGGGGAGCTCTTCCTCAGATGACGCTCCAAAACAGTGACTTGGAAGATCTTTGTATGTTTCAAGTAATAGTTCACTTGGAAGTGGGCAGGCGGGCGGGCCGGCGGGCGGGCGGGCTGTGCTATCCACTATCGTGTCTGGCTAGTGAAGTTAAAGCATCTCACTACTCTCGTCCTAGCAACTAACCGCACTTGGGTATGATTTCTTAACAAATTCAGATAAGTGTCTGCAATAAGTTGAAATTCAATGGTGGGTTGTTAGGGTCACATCACAACACCAAGAAATCAAATTAGACGAACTAGAAAAACTTATCACTTGGCTTGATTTCCTAGGACATGAGGAACATACCCAAGGCTTAGGCTTTCGACCATTGCATGCAGTGGGGACTTGGAGGTAATCTGTCCATAGGATAGCTCTGTTGGTTTGTCCTGTGAGTGACTGCTCTTACCCTCCTTGCATGACGCCTATTGAATATTTTTATGGAGTAAAAAGTGTATTTAGCTAAATGGAACGTACACGCCTTAGTGGCTTTTAGGTATATTTGAGAGTAATTTTGAATGATTAAAAATGTGTTTCAAAGTAATTTGAATCATTTCAAAAGCACTCTCAAACATACTCTTAATTATTCCATTCTCATCCCTTTCTCATTTGATTGCGTGTTCCACTCTTCGATGGCATCCTACAGATGGGCTGCAAAGTTATGTGAGAATCTGCTGCAGACTTTGCATATATCCCTTTGTTTAAGGTAAGGTTTGTAAATTTGAGTACAAGAACAGCCTACTGTTTTGACATTTCATATACCTTGAACATGGATATTTCTTAATATATCTTTTAAATTTGTGAGATGTCTCTGTCTAAGGTGAAACTCCTCTCTTGTGAAATATCTTTTTGATATATTTATGTAGAATCCATCAATTTAAATTAGTCAGTATCTCCTCAACACTACATTCAAACTAATTGTGATAATGATGTATTTTAAAGTTAACAAAATTGTTCAATTCTAAACGAAAACAGGTGATGTAAATGAGCTACACAACAAAGTAGAAAGAAGGAATTTTGTATTGATTCAGTATACAAAAATGTAAGAACTAACAGTACAATGATGACATTGGGATAACTAAACTAAGATGATCTAACAAAAGATTGAAGTTAAGATACATTCATTTTTTAAAGGCAAATTTTCACCCAGAGATTTCGTGCACGAAGTCGAGGCCACCAAACCTCCCAGGTACGAGGCTTCTGAGGTCGATCCCAGCACTGATACACCAAAATGCTCAACTCTAGTCCCTGCACTCCAAAAATATATATATTGATCTTCTGTAATAAAAAGAACAGCAAGAGTAGAAAAGAAAAATGATTCCACAACTATTCCATTCCCATAAGGTGAACTTTTAGCCGAAAATCTCATTCAATCATGAGTCGGATTGTTCGTCATCGACATAACAATGAGAACCGAATACCAATCTCAATCTCAATACCACATGACAACAGTGCACACAGGTTTAAACATTACAAATAGATTATGAATAGCAATGGCTGGCAACTTAAATTGACTAAGAAAACCATCCAGCTAGTGTCCAACAAATGTGAAATAATAGAACAAATTTTAGTGCCATGGAATCGAATTTTAGCAGAATGAACAAAATCCAGAAACACATCGTCCAAAAGGGCAGGAGGTGTCGGAAAGAAAGGAAATAGGCTAAAGCATAAAAATTGGCAAGAACACAATGGTGATGACCATCTAAAAGATATTGGCAAAACCATTAGGTTGATTATATCTGAGATTTGGTCATTACCACAAAAGGAAGAACCATCATTAGGCTTCCACCTTTGCAATGGATTTACGAGATCATCAATATGAGATCATCAATAAATGTGGAGCAATGGATTTACGAACAGAAAAGCTAACATTGAAACCTTCCAAAGCTTAATTCAAATGAAGTCCTATGACAGCTAAGGTAGCTCATAAAAACAACAGAAATGACCAGAAATGAAGTCTGACAGCTAAAGTTGCATTCAAATACTAAAGGTCAAGAAACTCGAAAAATCTCATACAAAGAGTTATCAAGAACATCATAGGTCAGCAGAAACCCGAATTTAACGAGTATTCGACCCTCACTACAGAACTATCTAAAAAAAAATGTATCATGCTGAAGGGTAAACATGAATTAGCATAGCCTATTAAAAGTTGATAACTTTCAAAAAGTAAAACACCAAGGTAAAGAGATTTACTAACCAATACTTTATCAGTCCATCCCAGCCGCACGTTGCTACTTTACTTTGCTCCAATGGATGCCACTCACACCCAATGCATACACCTTCGTGACACTTGAGAGTTCTGAATACCTTGCAGGATTTCCAGTCCCAAAACCAGCATTTTCCCTCACCATCACCCGACATAACAAAACGCCCATCTGGTGAAAAATTAACCTGACAAGCATATCCTGCCACAATGTGCCCAGCAAACCTCTTTTTCTTGTTCAGCTGAAATCTCTCCCTGGTGCTATAAATAAGAATTTGATTGTCTAAACTCTGTGCTGCGAGCCAATTCGTATTGGGGTGTACAGAAATGGAGGGCATGGAGTGCATATGAGGCTCACTAATATACTTAATAACAACAGGAATTCCAAATTCCCAAACACGGAGCGACTTGTCATCGCTTGACGTGACAAACCTCCTATTATTGTCTACAAATGTAATGGTATTCACCGCTCCTAAATGTTGATCGTACTCTTGCGTAATCTGTCCCGTGTTCATATCCCACTGAACGATTTTCTTATCACTCATCCCTGCCAGCAAAATATTCTGCTTATCATCATCAGGATTAAGCTTAACTACATAAGGAATTTTCCCGGTGGAGAAGGTTGATATCACTTGCCCTGTTTCTGTATCCCAATACTTAATCTTTTTATCATATCCAGCAGTCAAAAACTTAGACCCATCATTACAAAATGAAATATCTCGAACTGCTTGAGAGTGACCCATGTAGGTTCTCATACATTTACCAGAATTAAACACATCCCATATCTTTACCTTGGTATCCATACCAGCTGAAAGAATCAAATGGCCATGTTTAGGGAAGAATCTAATAGCAGATACACCCTTTGTGTGCCCGCTCCATGTATGCACCAATCTTTTCGGAATATAGCAATGATCATTTGTGGCCTTGGCATCCTTCGGGGGTGCAATCCAAGATCTACCCTGATAGTCCCTTTCCTCTTTACCATGAAAAGTACTCTTGTCCGCTGTAACTTCTCCCTTCTCAGAACCTTTCTCTTCACCTTTCTTCTTTGCGTACTCTTCTGCATATTTCTTCTGCTCCTCAGTCAGCTCGGTTTCCAGACCTTCCTTCTTCCCAGACCATGGACTCTTCCTGTTCTTCATCAACCACACATCACTCGCTGGATTATCTACTTCAGCCAGATTCAAGTCCTCTGCCACATCCTCATTTTCACTCATTTCTTTCTTTTTCTCAATCTTCCGCTTCTTTTGCTCATGCTGTGGAATGTTATACACAGAGATGGCATCATTCTTCTGCAAAGCTTCCATGTCCCCAATGTAATTGTTTCCAGCAGAAGCTGATGGGTCAGCAGCATATCCATACTTATGGAAAGTGTTGTACTGTTCATCGAAGACAAATGGCTCAATGGACGCATCCTCCACGAAGCCTAGCTTGTGGTTTCGCATGCCCTGTGCAATGCCATCCTTGGCATAGGGATGTGATGGGCCGTAAATGGGCGCCCAGAGTTGGTCGTAAGTGGGGTTGAAGGCAACGAGATGTTGAGTTGGGTCTATCGGCTTTGACAGGGTCTGGTTGGCGTTGGCCACCGTGAGGGCTAACATTGTCTCATCAACCTTGGGCGCCGAGGTTTTGGCGGGGAGGAGCCTAGGCGGAGAAGCTTCTGGTGAAGACGCAACCTGCTCGGGGCTTCCGTCTTCATTATTTTGATCTGTGTACGACTGGAGAAGATCCATAAACCTGATTTACACTCTGTACGACTCGAAACCGAATTGATTTCCCGTTCCACAGCTCAGACCGAATCTTCCTGGAACTGAACCAACAAAAATCTAAGAGTACTATTTCTTTAAACCCTATTTCAGTTTCACAATTCTTCCCAAACCAAACCAAACCTTTTCCCCCCTCTTCTGTAGCTAAGGAAGAGATTCAAAGGTCGAACCTTAGCCGACAAATAGATTAATAAAAAGATGAATCAGAAGAAGAGATGAGGATTCCACCCGATCATGTTCACTTACCTCATGCTCTAGGGTTTTAGCATTGCAAGATGAGATCAAATCAAGGCAAACTGATCGAAATGAACCCAAACAATATGCCAAAATTCGATTTGAGAGAAAATCAAAGAAACTTCACAAATGTCTTAAAAAGACAAATTCTCTTCTAATAAGAGTATTATTCTCTGCTTTATACTTCCCCAATGCCTCGTACCAATAAATTGATAGAGTATTCTATTCCTCGTACTAATAAAAAGAGTATTCTCTGCTTTATACTTCCTCAGAATGCCTCATACCAATAAAGAGAGTATTCTTTGTTTATAAACTCATGATCATTCCCTAAATTAACCGATATGGGACTTTCATCATCCAGCACTATGTATTTTTTAAACCCTTATCTAACTTAAAATCAAATTATCATAAATTAAGAATTTAAAATAAAAAAATAAATAATTTTCAAAATCTGTAGTATTTATATTATGATATTATTTTATGAAATATGAAGAATCCAACGAGGTAATGGCAATGGACCAAACTGGGTCCAGGCCTGCTTCAAAGTCTATGGACTTATCCTCGACTTTAGAAGCCCACATGGTTTTGGAGGCCCACGGCCCACGGCCCACTATTGATGTGGGCCTTGAAACGCAGGCTGCCACGTGTTACCGTTTGGCTCCAGAATCTAGAACACTCTACTGCTGGGACAGGGACGTACAATACCCAGTTTGTGCGGACACTGGCAGTGGCAATTAGAAAAGGCGCAATTTAGCGCCAACGAGATAAGCCGTAGAGGGAGTCTCTGTAGAAATTGTGAATTGAAGAAAAATATGGAAGCGACTCTCGCGTCCACACTTTCGCAACTTAAATCTCCTTGCCAGTTTCTCTCTTCCAAATTGTGGCCTTCATTTTCCCTTACTTCCCGGGAAAGTAAACGGAAGACGATTAGGTACGCTCCGGCAACGGCGAGTTCGCCGGCTTCTCGCATTCGTCTCAGAGTGTTCGCCAATTCGCAATCGGCGCCTGCTTCTGCCGTGACGTCCGAAGTGTCGTCGGTGCCTTCGGAAATGAAGGCGTGGGTGTACGGTGAGTATGGAGGCGTCGATGTGTTGAAATTTGATAGCAGTGTATCGGTGCCTGAAGTGAAGGAGGATCAGGTTCTGATTAAGGTCGTTGCGGCGGCGCTTAACCCTGTCGATGCTAAAAGGAGGCAGGGGAAGTTCAAGGCCACGGATTCTCCTCTTCCGGTAACCTTCTTCACCGACTCTTTAAGTTTTTGTTTATACATTTTGTTGTCGGCCTGCTCGCTGCGAAAATACTGTCCTCCAGTTCCCGGTGATACTATTAGTGGCTTTGGGAAATAGAATTTAGGTTAAATTATTTTTTAAAAAAGCCAATGAACTTTCTCTGCGTTCAATTCATATAATATAATATATTATATTATACATTTTAATTTAACAAAAAATTAATTGAGTGAATATTCTGAAGTATATTTGTTGAAGTTTCTATACTTTTTAATATAAACATGCATCTTAAAAGCTAAAATTCAAAATATGGATACTATTATTTGCAGATCTTTAATTCGAAAACAATTTTTCAGAACACATTTGCTAAACTCAGAGAATCCGAAAACATAAAACAAAATCGAGATGATTTATATCATTCTCTTAGTTACAATTTTTGAAAACTTGTCTTTCTACTGATAGATTTGCGTCCCTTTTAGATGTATGAGAGAGGAATTGTAAGAATATTTTGAATTTTAAAATAGGCCTTCAAATTTTACAATCCTCATCCATAAATTATGATGAGCTTCTTCCAGTTTGGCAAGTCTTATTAAATAAAATCGTTCTCAAAATGAAACTATTTTAGTTGTGGGTTAATTTGGAAGTCTTTTTTTTCTTTTTCTTTTTTTGGTATTTAATCAAATATGTGGATCATTTGCATTTGTCCGTTTCTAGAATGGCTTATTTCGTGTATGCAAATAAAGACTGATAGAATGAAACAAATTATAGATTTAAATAACAGTAAAGATCTTATATATTTTTAACATAGGAATGTTGAATCCTGGAATTCACAGGACAGAAGGATATAAATTGTTAGTTTACATCAATTTAATTCATTGCACCTTAATTCAAACTATAGTTTCTTGCTACATTATTGTTTATTTATATTAAAAGTTGACAGTTTGATTGTTCGTCTCCCACGATTGTTGAACTAAAAAAATTTAAATTAAAATGGTTGCAAATTCTAAACAAAATGGGATAAATTCAATTTGAAACGGCTTTTATGTCATTGTAGCTATGAGATTGAATGAAGGTGTTTCGGATTGTGTGCAGACAGTTCCAGGATATGATGTAGCAGGTGTGGTGGTGAAGGTGGGAAGTCAGGTAAAGGAGCTAAAAGAAGGGGACGAAGTATATGGCAACATCAACGAGAAAGCCCTCGATGGCCCCAGACAGTTCGGTTCTCTTGCAGAGTACACTGCTGTAGAGGAAAAATTATTAGCCTTAAAACCCAAGAATATTGATTTTGTTCAGGCCGCTGGGTTGCCTCTGGCTATTGAAACAGCCTACGAAGGTCTGGTAAGAACCAACTTTTCTGCTGGCAAATCAATTCTCGTTCTCAACGGTGCTGGTGGAGTTGGAAGCCTAGTCATTCAGGTTATATTTCTCTCACTTTCGCATGAATAATTAACTATCTCCGCAAGTTATCTCTGCTGTTTTGCTTAATGGAACGGAAATCTGGGACTTGTTTCTGCTACAGATAGCAAAACATGTATTTGGAGCTTCAAAAGTTGCAGCCACTTCGAGCACTGGAAAGTTAGAGTTCTTGAAAAGTTTGGGTGTGGATTTAGCCATTGATTATACCAAGGAGAACATCGAAGATTTGGCCGAAAAATTTGATGTAGTCTTCGATGCAGTTGGTGAGGATTTGTAGGATTTGAGTCATTTAACCATTGATATTAGGTTGTTCTTAGACTGTTTCTCAAATGACAGGGCAGTGTGATAAGGCGGTGAAAGTAGTGAAAGAAGGTGGCAGCGTCGTGGCGCTGACAGGCGCAGTGACAGAGCCTGGTTTCAGATTTGTGGTCACTTCAGATGGAGCTGTTCTGAAGAAACTGAACCCATTCCTGGAAAGCGGGAAGGTGAAGCCGATCGTGGACCCAAAAGGACCTTTTCCATTCTCTAAGGTCGCAGAGGCTTTCTCATATGTTGAAAGCAGCCGAGCCACTGGAAAAGTAGTCATACATCCAATCCCATGAGGGTACTAATCTGTGGGATCTTTGAGAAACCTTTCCCTTCTTTACTCTGAAATGGGCTCTGTAACTATTGGAAGTATCTCAGCATGGATTGACATTAAAAGGATCTTATTGCACCGTTAAAAGAGAATGAAGCAAGCCATTTCATTATGGTTATTGTCTGTAATATTACAAAAGTGATGGGGATATCCCCATTACAGGAAACACTTCCAAGACAAAGAGAAACAAAAGGAAAATGAAGAAAAAACTCTTATTTTGGAGGGGAAGATAGTTGCGCAGATCATCCTTGCAAGTATAAATAAGTGCTTCCTTAGCCTCATATACTATGACAGCAGCAGAATACAGACACATTGCTGAAAGGGAAGAAACTAAAAAATAATTGGTCGACCGAGTTTGATTATCGTCGTCGACCAGGAGGTATTGTATGGTATTTTCAGACAACTAGAGAAGGAGAAATATTAAAGTCAAGATTCCACAGCTCAAAATCTCCAGAGACAAAGTTGTAATGAGCACCCCTTATGAACAGTTGCTTGTTGATGACAGCTTCTCTTACAAAAGGGTATGTCAGCAAGTTTCCAAGGGAAACATTCACAGCTTCCTGCAAGGTATCAATGATTGTTATTACATACAACGAATGGTTTGTGTTTGTTTCTTGAATTGACTTGTTATTTTACCTTCTCGCAGTTTGTGCATTTGTCTTCAAAGCTCAAGTCGGTGAAACCTAATTGGACCTTAGCTTTGGCAGGAGTGCATATTTTCACCCAGTTCTCGATGAACTCACTGTAAGTTAAAAAGGAACTGTGTTACTTTTTTGCTTAAACAAACACCCACCAAGCCACATCCTCCTCTTGGAATCAATCAATCAACCTTAGATTCTTTGTTCTTTCATGGTAAACTTTAGAAAGAGGCAAGTTTTTGCAGGAACAGAGAGCAGAGAGAGGTAAAAAAAAAAAATGGGTTTTAGAATGTAGGATCTTGGAAAAGAGCGGTAACTTCACTTCTCTTATCAAGGCAGAGAGAGATAGGGAAAAGTGGGATCCAAATGGAGGGATTCCCACAAAGTTGAAAGGGGGAAAAGGGTGATCTGTAAAGTAAGGACAAAAGGATGTACTTATCATAAAGCAGTGAACAGTAAAATGCAGAATTTTGAGTAGCAATTTGTAAACAATGTCCCTTCATCACAACTTTTCTGACAACTTTAGAGATATATAAATAAAGACAGAGCTTCCTCCAAGAATATGGTACCACCAGAGTGGAAAGCTTAAAGGGCTTTTATTGGTAAAGAGAGTTCCTCTGTGATTCACCCACCACTCCCATTAAATGCCATCCCTAAACTACCCCCTTACTTTACCCACCATCACATGGGATGAACTCACCTTAATCCTAATCCCATCTACCCTTTTTATATTTATGTTCTTTTACAAGTGGGTCAAAAAAAATTTGTTCTTTTACAAGTGGGTCAAAAATAAAACTAACTTTTAATCAAAACTTTAAACTAATTATAAAAAAAGTACTTTATTTTTTAAATACTTTTAAACTTTTAAAAGTTCTAATAATTTTTATTTTCAAATGGTTAAAAAATATCTTTGAAATTTCATTTCTAGAAGTGTCCGCAGAGAATTTTTTTTTTTTTTTTTATAAAAGTGAATGCTGATGTTGAAATTTTATGGGCATTTCAAAAAAAAAAAAAAAAAACTAATAATAAAAGGTATTTTTCATTATTTTTTTTTTAATGGAAGGGTATTGATGACACTTTTTAAATTTCATTTTTTAAAAATTATTAAAGTATTTTTTAAATCATCTAAAACTAGTAGGAAATAATAATTTTTATACCAAATTTTTAAAACTATCACATAGATCTAAATCAATAAATATAAAAAAATTATTGAATAGAACATGAGAGAAAGAAAGAGAAATTGCCTGGAAAGAGTTCCATCGGTTGGGATGGACATGAGGCCCTTAATGCCACCGCAGCAGCTATGTCCAATCACCACTATATTCTCCACCTAAAATTAATTAAATTCGTAACTTTTAATGAAAATCATGATTGAGAATACAAGAAAATGGGAGATCATTAAAATATTTATTAACATATATTATATAATAAGTATATATTACCCACCTTGAGATGCAAGATAGCATATTCAATTGCAGCCCCCGTCCCAGAATATTTAGTCTACAACCAAATTAAAAAAAAAAAAATGATAAGTTGTAAATTAATTATATATAATACTACTAATAATAATAATAATTGGATAAGAACGAGGGCGAAAAAAAATAATAATATATTTAAAATGTTTAAAGGAAATAAATGGAGAGTGAGAGGGCAAACCGTGTCAAATGGTGGGACCATGCTGGCGATGTTTCGGACCACAAAGGCCTCCCCAGGTTGGAAATTCAGTATGTGCGAAGGGCAAACTCGGGAATCCGAACACGCAAATACCAAAAACTGCAATTTACACGTGGATATCTCTTAGTGGCTGCTTTTCTTTTTTGGCTTTTCATTCAACACCTTATCTAACCCCGCACAATAATTGCGGCGGTGCCCTTATCATAGCCCCTCAAGAAATTATTATTTACATTTATCCCCCAGATTCTTTCTGAAATTACAAATCCTTACCTTCGGGCTCTGCCCTTTCGCTAGTTGACCAAACAGATCAGGATTCGTCCTGGGAAACCAAAACAACAACAACAACAACCCCCGTTATTATTATTTATTAATTATTATTTAATGTAAAATTCCATTAAAAAAAAAAAAACGTACTCGAATTTGGATTTCTTGAAATGGGTGAACCCGGTTTTGATCCTATCCACAGCGTCGAACCCATCAGACTCGGCGTTGGACCCGGCCAACTCGGCTGTTATTTGCCGGATCCTTACGGCGGCGGCCTCCTGAAGATTGGCTTTCTCACTACACCACGCACATATAAAACGGAAATGAATTCGGGTCGGTCCTGAATTAGCGGCGGCGGAAAAAACAAAAAACAGAAAACAAACGGAATTGGAGATGGATCCGTTACCTGAGAAGCTTTGTCAGTCCGGCAATCGCTTCCTCGTACGATTCTTCCGCCATGTCTTCCTGTTCATAAAAATTAATCAAAACGACGTCGGTGGATCCAGATGATCATTTCATAAAATTAAAATTTAAAAAAAAAAATCCAAAAATCCAAAAATTAAAAAGAACCTTTGAAATTGTGTGGGAAAATCTGGGGATCGTTAATGTTGTTGGGAAGGGAGATTAAAGAAGAAGCAAAAGCTATAGAAGCTGTTGAAGAAAGATCAATATATATAATGGAAATGGTGATGAATAAAAATAAATTAATTACCCAATTGCTATTTTTATTTATTTATTTTTTTTTTTTTTTTAGATAATGGGAAAATGACGTTGGAAAAAGTCTCCTACTTTTTTAATTTTCAAGTCACCTTCTTTTGGCTTCTTCCAAACTATAATAATTATAAATTTTAAAAAAAACAGAAATTATAATTTCTAAAATTATCATGATTTTAACGGCTGTGATTGCGATATAGAATGAATCAACGGCTGTGATTTCCGATTGGAATTTGAGGATTGTAGGGAAGAAAAAGAAAGTGGTGGTGGAGAGTCAACTTCGATGGCGTCAATACGCGTGGCCTTGATTGACGAGTCAACTAATATACCCATTGGATGATTGACACGTGGTCACATTGTAAAACGTGGTCATTAATAAAATAAAATATACGATAATACCTTACCAATTATACATTTAAATATATTTTTTAATTAAAAAGTTTTGTTTTTATTATATAAATTCATAAAATTGTCAAAGATTGGGGGCCATTTTGGAATTTCTCAAACATACCTCTAGTTTTCTTCAAAGGTCACGGTATTGGAAGGGAGAGAAGACCATTAATAAAGAGAATAAAAAGAATTGGACCGTATAAATTTATTATAATACAAACAATTTTAATATTTATTCTTATTTTATTCGAATTAAAGAAATGCCAAATTACCATTTTAGTCTAATTGGTTATGACTTTTTTTTTTTAATTTAAATTAGAAATAAAGTTATATTATATGGAGCACAGGATGATATTTTTTATTTTTTATTTTTAATTAGTCAATTTGAAGCGAGTTTAGAGGTGAAATATATTAATTTTTATTTTAAATATAGATGGTTCCTTTCCACTATTAGAATCAAACTAAAAATAGAAAATTATTGTTATTATTATTATTATTTTAATTCTATTCATAGATTTATTTTTTTATTCGGGTGGTTTAAAGCTTTGAACTTTTCAGTTACAACATATTTAAATTATTTATCATTTAATCTTTAATATATTTAAAAGGTCAATTTTCCGTTTTTTTTTTTTTTCTATTTCGACAAAAAAACAACCATTCATTATTCAATTCAAAGAATGGTAAAAACGCCTCTTAATTAAATTAATTAATTAATTTATTAAAAAAATATACCAAATATTTTTTAAATTACTATTAATTTATACTTAACTAAAAACAAGATATCAACTACCGTGGACAGTAAAAAAGCAGTTTTAGATGAAAAATGGGTGAAAAGTAGAAATATTTTTTCAATTTGATAAATGGAGTTGGGGACGGAAAATGGGGAAGGACTGGGGTCAGATTTCGTCGTATATAAAACGGAACATTTTATAAATATTATTACGCGTAGATTATTAAGTTTAAAGTTAATATTAGATTTTAATTTTTTAAAAACAAGATAGATTATATTATATTTTTGTAAAAAAAATTATAAATGAGAATAGGAATTAGATTTTCTTTTTTCTTGAAAAGAATAATAACAAAATTACGGTTTTTTTTTTATTCCAAATCATTTATTAAACCTACTTAAATAGCATAATACTCTCATAAATATAGTACTAAAAATAAAATTAAAAAAGGAATAATTTGAAAAATGTAAACACATAAAATAATTACATTAATTTGTTTAGAATATAGAATAAAACTTTAGCAAGTAACAATATAGTTTTTATATAGTCTAAAATGTATAATAAAACTCAACCCCCATTAATATTATACTAATTTAAAAGTATGGAGAGTAATGCGTACCGTAACCTTGGAGGAGCAGCAGAGCATGCAAGTCTTAAAGCTGGGGGCCATTACTGCAATGAGGCGGTGGTGGTTGCCTGGTTGGTTGAAGAAAGGTGGTGGAAATGGCGGACAAGGAAAGGAGAAGGAGAAGATGGAGAGGAAGATTGGGAGATTGGGAAAGGAAAGCGATGGATGAGGTCTGAATTACAATTTGGATTACCCATCCTTCCCTTCCTAACTCTTATCCTCCACCAAACATTCCTTTTTTTTTTTTCTTTTTTTTTTTTAATTTTTAATATTTGTTCCTACGTGAAGATGTTCTTTCGTTACTGTGTATGTATCGACGGGTACTTAAAGAATTGAAAAACTACGTATAACTGCGAGTTCCCATGTTAATTTTTTATTTTTTATTTTTAATTTAGTTTGAAATAAAAAAAATGGTTGTTTATTAATTTTTAATATTGTCCTAGACATGGGACATTGAGTAATATTATATTATGTTAAAATTAATTAATTTTTGTAATAGGATATATATATATATGAATAAATAAACAAATAAATATGATTTAATAGAGGGCTAAAAATTTCTGCTCAAAAGGCCCATTATACTGCTTCTGTACGGCAGATACGATTTCCGTTTATTCATTTCACTTTCCGTTCTGTTTCTCGCGTAATGCCGTTCGTGATAATACGACGCCGTTTCCCCTTTCCCCCTCTTCTCTCCCTTTTCCGTCGACGAACCACTTCTCAGAAACAGAAACGTTTCCTTCCCGTCGCTGTTGCTCCGGGGAATCTTGTCTCCGAACCGCCACAGTTTCGAGAACCCCGTTGAATAGCTCTTCTTCCGCAGCTCCGGCGCCGCCGTCGTTGAAGCTTTAGTCCGATCCTCAGTCGAACTAATCAATTGCTTCTTTAACTTTAACTGGGGTCGAACCGGCGTCGTTTCCTCTTTTACCTGGAAACCGCCGTCGGCTAAGATCCGTTGATCAAAGATGGGAAATACGGGGCGGATCTGGCCGTTATCGAAGGCATCTGGATTTAGACAGACAAAAGAAAAATCGTCGATAATATCTTCTTGTAATCGCGGTTTTGGGCTAAATTCCTCGGCTTCTGCCATCGATCTTTTCCGATTTGTGGAAGTAATTAATTAATGGGGGATTTGAACATGGGAATGGGGATTGCGATTAAATAGTGGATAATCGCAGGTGGAATGGACGGGGAAGACGTGGAAAGGAGGCGAAGCCGCGTAATTGTAAGGTATTAAATCAATATTTGTATTCAAAAAATTACCATATTATTCTTATTATTAGAGGAGAAATTTGATTGAATATTGAACCGATATTCGGATACAAGGTGTTCATATGACTTGAGAACTCAGATTATCGGTATGAGATTTGTAGAAGGGAACGAAACATTTTTTTTGTAAGGATGTGAAAATATTCAAAAATCGTGAGGCTGACCCTATATGTAACGGGCCCAATATGTACTGTGGGTTTGAACCACCGAACTTGGATTGAATTTTTTATTGGTAATACACCAAACTATGTATTAGGTTTGATTGATGTTATTGACCATTAGAGATGGACTTAGACTTAGTAGAGCCCTCCAAGGTGGAAAATTTTGAATTTTTAATAAATTTTTAATTAAATGTTGTTAATCCTGTTTTAGACTTAGACTACAAAATTAAAAATACTAAACCCTCTTAATTAACTGCCAATGGAGTTTGCTTAATATTTCAAGAAACTCAAACTCCACAAAGAAAAACGTCGTCGTTTTATTTCCCACTATTTTTGACTGCCTCTCCGTTTTGACCAATTGCACAAAGTTACCGCCCTTTGAATTGTCCATGTTTGATATCGACGTGTCGGAACAAAATGCTGCCTGGCTGGAATACTTGTCGGAAAAAAAATTGAATTCTTTTAATTAAAAAAAATATCAATACATCAATATTTTATTTTTACTTTTTATTCCACTTTTCAAAAATTCAACGTATTTTTTTAAATTTAAACAAAAATTAAATTTTTATTTTTGTCATGAAATTTGATTACAAATTCAAATATTTACTTAAAAACACCCCGAAAAATAAACACAATTTATAGAATAAAAATTAAAAAACTAAATGATTAAAGAGAGATTTCGTTTTCATAATTTTAGATAAGTTTTAATTTCCATTCATGGTTTTAAAAATTTTCGATTCGATTTCACTAATTATCTCTAAATTGTGTTCTACTCAATCACATGTTTTCTTTTGTTTATAAATGTTTTCACTTGCATTTAAAATTATAAAATGCAGAATTACATTTTAAAAAAAAAACCAATATAAATATAATAATTTATGTTATAAACTTGAATATGTATAAATTATATGATATTGTAAAATATAATTATATAAATGTTATATTTTTAAATGTGTTCATAAATTAATCAAACAATAATTAAGATTCAGCGGATAGCTATAATGATTTATTTCGATGATTTATAAATATATTACATAACTCTTTATATGTTTATGTTTTAAGACCTTGCTTAAATAATAATAAACACGGCCAATTAACACAGTAACCTAAGTAATAATTAATTAAATAAATAATGTTGTGAAATTTGATTAATATAAAAAGTAAAATTTAATTTAAAATTAATAGATTTTAAAGTTATTTTAAGGGAGATTTAAATATTATTATGTATAAAAAATGAAGTAATAATTAATTAATTAAATAAATAAAAATTTCCAAAAAAATAGTCTATATAATAATGTTAAACGAACGACTCTCACAAATGGTATGATATTGTCCTAAGTATAAGTTCTTCATAACTTTATTTAAGCTTCCCAAAATTATAAACTAATGATCATTTCTTAAATTAGCCGAACTTTTATCATTAAACCAACTTGATGTGAAATTTGATTAATAAAAAAAGAAAAAAAATATAAAATTAATAGATTTTAAAGTTATTTTAGGGGAGTTTTAAATATTATTATGTATAAAAATTTAAATAATAATTAATTAATTAAATAAAAACTTCCAAGAAAAAAAATCTATATAATAATGTTAAACGACTCTCACAAATAGTATGATATTGTCAACTTTAAGTATAAGTTCTTATGACTTCATTTTGAGCTTCCCAAAATTATAAACCAATGATCATAAAAAATAATACTCCAACTTGATGTGAAATTTGATTAATAAAAAAAGAAAAAAAATTAATATAAAATTAATAGATTTTATAAAGTTATTTTAGGGGAGTTTTAAATATTATTAAAACTTTTTTTTTTTTTATTAATTTAGTACAAAGAAAAAAAAAATGTAAAAACAAAATTGTGGGGTGGGACGGTGGACGGCGCTGTGAAGGAGAAGCGGCGAAGGCTATTTTAAATTTGGCGGTAAACCGAATTGCAAGGAATTAAACCACGGCGCCATTTCTCACTCTTCAACTTCGACAACTCAATCACACACGAACACCGTCCGATTGTAACCGTCTCCCATAATTATCCAAATTTCCTCTCTGTTATAACCCAAAAAACCCCGAAAATTTTGATCCGCAGAAATTTTGGAGCTCTATTGACGGTTCACATGGCGCCTTTCAGGTTCTGATTGTTTCTCCAAGAGTTGGGAAAAGTGTTCTGGTCGTCCCCAGGTTCTGCTCATTCCTTTTCTCAATCCCTCTTGTTTTCTTTTCAATTGTCCTATCGTTTTCGTTTCCGCCATTGCTGGAATCTCGAAACAACCTTCTTGTTTTCTTCATCCAACCAAGAGATGCCGAGAACAGAAGAGCGGTTTATAGGAAACGAGATAGGGGAAAGAGTTCCAGCGGGATGAAGAATCTGGCCGACTGGTTTTGAAATTTCAATTTGAATTTCAATTTCAATTTGAAACTCGTATAATAGAACCCTAGAAAATAGCAGAGCATTGCAGGAGGAGGAGGAAGAGGAAGAGGAAGAGGAAGAGGAAGACGAGGAGGATTGCGACGGAAGATAAATAATGCCGCCTTCTTCAAACGATACTTCAAACGATACTTCAAGCGATACTTCAAACGATACTTCAATCGATACTTCGAAGGATACTTCAAAGGATACTTCAAACGAAACTTCAAACGATACTTCAAAGGATACTTCAAACGATACTTCAAACGATACTTCAAACGATACTTCAAAGGATACTTCAAAGGATACTTCAAAGGATACTTCAAACGATACTTCAAACGATACTTCAAACGATACTTCAAACGATACTTCATCTCCTACATCGGATTTTGTTTCAAATTCAAGTTTGCCGGCTGAAGCTCCGGATTCTTCTTCTTATTCTCCGCCGCCGCAATCAAATGACTTTACAACGTTCCCACTCAATGAAGCCGATGCTCCTGACCCGTCGTTTGTGTCATCGTCAATTGAAGCTCCACCTGCCGACCACGAAGGTTCACCATCTTCCTCACCGTCAGCTTCTCCGGAACCTGAAAGGACATCGCTGGCCCCTACTATCGCTTCCAATTTAATTGCATTCGACGAGAGTCCGCCACCGCCTAAAGTTTCTGCTTCACCACCGCCGTCTCCCCAGCCTCCTCCACCGCCGCCTCATCCACCACCACCACCTTCACCATTGCCTTCACCACCGCCTCCACAACTGCCTCCAGAACAGTCGGATGACGTTATCGTCGTCGATCCTCCACCTGCCCCTGTTCCGACCAAGAAAAAATCTTCGGAACATCGAGGAAGTCCACCTTCTCCAATATCTGAGAATGATTCCCCTGATGTGGCGAATGAAAGCACCGATCGGGGTTCTAAAAAAGCCAAGGAGCCTCCGCCATCTGAATCGACGGATCCTCTTCCTTCACCAGAAAGTCCGGACGTGATTCCTTCACCAGGTGCAAACTCGGCGAAGGGGGAACGAACTCGGAGTCGACCTCCAGAAACAATTTCTCCCGCACCAGAGGATAACATTCCTTCACCTCCCATAGTCACATCCGCTCGGGCTCCAAACAACTCACCTCCTTCTATCGACTCAACGCCCGTGAAATCAACATTGGGGCAGTCCAATGCACCATCGTCTGTTTCAAGTAGTCACACTGATATTGCAGTAGGCGCTGCAGTCATTGGAGTTTTCGTAATCGCTTTGGTTGCTGTGATTTTTGTGTTACTAAGGAAGAAGAAAAGACAGGGAAACATGTATGGGGGCCCCTACACGCCTCCTAATAACTACGGTGCTAAATCGGGTATCAAAGAAATTTGGAATTATTCGAAAGTAGCTTCCAGTTCTTCAATTTACAAATTATGGTTCTGATTTAGATGATGTTAATTTTCTTACATGTTAGATGGAAATTACTATCCACATCAACATATGGGCAACTCTGGCTCTGCTGAAGGCTTCTACACTCAGGTCCCACATACTCCGGTTGGAAATAGCTTTGGGAGTCAAAAAGGAACAGGATCCAGTGGCAGTGGAGCAGACTCAGGTGTGATAAACAGTGCTAAGTTCGTCTTTAGCTATGAGGAATTGATGGAGATTACGTCTGGATTTTCGCGTCAAAACATTCTTGGAGAAGGTGGGTTTGGATGTGTTTACCAGGGATGGCTTCCGGCAGGGAGGTCAGTGGCTGTGAAGCAACTCAAGGCAGGAAGTGGACAGGGGGAGAGGGAATTCAAGGCGGAAGTTGAGATTATCAGTCGTGTTCATCATCGGCATTTGGTGTCTTTAGTGGGCTACTGCGTCTCTGAGAATCATAGATTGCTCATCTATGATTTTGTTCCCAATAAGACTCTTGAGCATCATCTCCATGGCGGTATGTGGAACCTATCCTTAAGCTCCACCATCACTTCAAAATAGCCCCACCTGGTGTTGATGTTTAAAATATTTGATTTCTCCTGGCAGGTAATGGAGTACCCGTGTTGGATTGGTCCAAAAGACTCAAAATCGCTTTAGGAGCTGCAAAGGGTTTGGCATATCTTCATGAAGATTGTGAGTACATATCTCTAAATTCAAAAGGCTTTACTGAATTGAACTGTTCCAATGTTACTGAGACCACATACTCTGTTAACTCCCCATCTCCTTTTACTGCTCTTTTCATAGGCCATCCCAGAATTATTCACAGAGACATCAAGTCAGCCAACATTTTGCTGGATGATGCTTTTGACGCACAGGTACGTCCAGAGTAATTCTTTTCTTATAATTTCGATTGCTTCTTGTTTCTACAGTCTCGGATTCCGATTTCGATGGACAACTTCGAACACAGGTTGCAGACTTTGGACTTGCAAAACTGACAAACGATACAAACACCCACGTTTCGACTCGTGTCATGGGGACATTTGGGTGGGTTAACTCAGACATATTCTCATCGGATGACAATTCTTGGAGCCGTGTGTTTCCTAATAATTTATCGTTTGTATTTCAATGGCTTGCAGATACATGGCGCCTGAGTACGCATCAAGTGGGAAATTGACAGACAGATCAGATGTGTTCTCGTTTGGGGTTGTGCTTCTTGAGCTTATTACTGGTCGTAAGCCTGTTGATCCCACTCAGCCTTTGGGGGATGAGAGTTTGGTTGAATGGGTATGACAGTAAATGAACAAACATTTCAAAATTCTCCTCCATTTTCTTTTTTACTCATCGTTAAGCTTTCTGCCATGCTATATGTTGAAGATCTGCCTTCATCTTCTTTGAGATGCACTTGAAGGGATTCAGTAATATTCTATGTTTGTTGCAGGCTCGTCCACACCTCCTTCACACCCTTGAAACTGGGGTTTTTGACGGATTGATAGATCCACGCCTTGGAAAACAGTATGTGGAAAGTGAAATGTTCAGAATGATCGAAGCAGCAGCTGCCTGCGTTCGTCATTCGGCTCCCAAAAGGCCTCGCATGGTTCAGGTTAACTTAATTCCATTGAAAACTCTGTTTCATTTCGTCAACAAGCTTGTTCTTAAATTGTAGTTCTCTTCTAATACTACTTTGGTCAACAGGTGGTGAGATCACTAGATATTGAAACAGACATGTCTGACCTCTCCAATGGTGTCAAATATGGCCAGAGCACCATCTATGATTCTGGACAATACAGTCAAGACATCTCTAAATTCAGGAGAATGGCGCTTGGTGGAGACAGCTCCGACTTCGACATTTACAGTAGCGAATACAGTTCCAGAGAAATGAATGCAAGTGGGGAATCATGGAGATTCGAAAACAACTCAAGCGGTGAATCAGAAACTCGAGCTTTTCACGGACGAACTGGCGCACCACAAAGTCACCCTAGCGGTCGACAATTCTAATATGATGCTGAAACAAGACGTAAATAACGTGCAAAGCTTCTTTCTTCTTTCTTTTCCCCACCATTTTGACTTAGTTTTCTCTTTTTTCATCATAAACTTATACATCCTTCTAGACTAACGAGGTGTGGAATAGTGATTTGGAATTTTACAATTGAGCCCCAACTAGTAAACACCATATAATATAATTGGTTGACCAGTGATATTCTACTTCTGGTTATGCTCTGGTCTTCTATTTATTGCATTTAAACACCATATGTCTACCCATTATATTATACATTCATAGTTTGTGTATTATATTTCCCCCAGTTGGAGTAATAACCAGCAGGGAAAGAAGAAGTTAGCAGAACGAAGAAAAAAAGTTACTTACTTGGCTCATTTTGATGAAATAACAAGTTCCCTAGCTCAAGCTGATTAATGTAACTGGTGCAGGCGATTACACAAACCGACGTTTGGATAATCCGTTGCACTTTCTAAGATGTTTACGTCGAGCCCGGGTAATAAACACTTTCCCTTTGTACAGCCTATTTTAATTGTCTCATTTCTCTGCTAGTTAGCTTGATTAGTGAGTCCCTCAGTCTCTTAGGCTGAATGTCATTTTCATTCGCCTATATATGCAATAGAAGAACAGTCAGTAGAAAGTTCCTTTACCTAGAATTTAAGGAGGGCTTTACAAACTTTTAGACTGGTAATCTGAAGTATAAGCTCATAATAGGTATATAAACTCAAAAGAGTCTTACCTCAACATGGAAAATGTTTAGGACCATACCCCCAAAGGTGGTAATATTGACATCAACAACCTGCAACCCCAATGAATCCATAGCCTCTATCGAGCTCACCACACCACCTTGTGTCTGCTTGCAGAATAGCTTGATTAAGAAATCTCTTTCATTAATTTGCATCACTTCCACTTCCACCTAAAAACATTTTAATAGGGCATACGATTCAGCATTAGTAAGCACTCTTTCCCCTTAATGTTTGATTGGAAGGGTTATTTGGCAAGGAGCTGTAAAGATGAGGTCAAACTTTGAAACTCTACCTCCATAGGCTTCTCCTCACCAAGGATAAACATTGGTTGATCGTTCTGAACAAGAGGCCAATATATTGTGTCATCTTTGTTCTTCTCTGATGGAGAAATCTTCAAGTGTCTGTTCTTTTGACAGTCTTTGTGCTCCAATTGAACAAGTTCATTCTGGAGGTTTTTCACATTCTCTTCCAACTCTCTGATGTAGTTGATAGCATCCACAATGATTGATGCTCTATCCATCTATGGGTATCATCATATCAAAGACAGAAGATTAATAAACATAATCTAAACAAATTCACCATATGGTATTTGATAGTTTGGTTGAACCTTGGATATATTAGGGACTAAGGCACGTAACGCGTAGAGACGATCCCTAATCTTGTTTCTTCTTCTCCTCTCTGTGATAAGATTTTTGGATTTGTAAATTTCCTTTCCTTGTCTCCCTCCTCCAGTTTTGGCTTCATCTTTCTGCAAGAACTTTGAATAATCCGAAACCACATCTCTTTGTTGTTCAAGCAAATCTTCCTGGGGCGTTGGCCTCTTGGATTCAAAGGACCTGTGAATTGGTTGGTTGAAGAACCCACGTGAAACCAAACTTGAATAGGAATCAAAGTAGTGATGCTCATTGGAAGGCTTTGAGCCACTGGATGATCCTTCACAGCTAGGAAAGGAGTTGGACTGGGACACGGAAGGAAGAATTTCTAACTTGGACTTGAAATCAAGCAAGGGCTGAGGATCAGGCCAGTCTACTGAATAGTACTTGGTACATGAATCAAGTCTTTTCTCATTGAGGTCACCATCCAATTCACTCTCTGTATCAAATTCTTGCTCCATAGAGATATTACAGTGAGCCATTACAAAGTCTATAACCTCTCTGTCTCTCGGCATCTGAAAGAGATTGCACCCAAAATGTGAAGAGAAGTTGTTTTGGTAGCACAAATATAGTCCATGTTCTTACTCGTAGTTCATAGCTCTTAGTTCTTACATGTTTTGTCGCAAAAAGCTCCACAATGCCAGCAGAAATTGGTATTAGAACACGAGTTCCAGTCAACTCCTGCCAAATAAGATGGCATTGCACAGAAGTTAGTCAAAACCAACCAGCCCCCAAAGAGGAAGAAAAACAAGAAACCCACATGTGAAAAGCTTGAAGTAGAAGAAACTTCAGCACTCGTAAGCCACATGGGTTGGTTCGAAATCAAAACATCTCCATGAACCCTGCGATAAAACACGAATTTGAAGAAATTTTCCCAGCAGTTCTTCCATAATCATCTTAGTCTAGAAGATTAACGAACAGTTCTAAGTTCTAAGTAGCTACCCAGAGTTCAATGATATAGTAGAAGGGAACTGAGCAAGTGCTTGGCAAGCATTTGTTCTCCTAAAATGTCGAAATCGAGTGTCCTTACAAAGGGTAGCTGGGATTGTCTCACCGGCTTCCCTTTTCCCACCGTCGTCGAAACTTCCACCGCTACAGCAGCAACCTACCCAATCAATGAACCTACAAACAGCAGCCCAGCCGTCCAGTAAAACTAAAACACACCATTTTCGATCAAACCAGAGAAGAGTGTAATCAAATATATAGATATATATACCTGGAAGAATCATCCCTCGATCTCCAAACAATGCAATAATCCCAAACTTTGGTCTCCACAAGAGCCCTAAGACACTCCAGAGCTCCCTCAAAGCCTCTCATAATCTCTGGTTCTCCTCAACTGAAGTGAGTGTATACGTTGATGAAGTACAGGAGGAGAAGGGTAACTAACTAACATTTGATTCGGAAAGGGGAAAATCAGAGTCAGTTTTCGGAAACAGAAATCTGATTCTGCTTTAAGAAGAAAGAGAAAGAGAGAGAGAGAGAGAGAGTTTTGACTGAGCAGTGAGAAGAGAAACAGAAAACCATGGAATCGAATGGTTGAAATGAAAGGTACCCATAACCATAACTGCTGCCGCTGCTGCTGCTGCTGCTGCTGCTGGTGGTGCAGTTGAGTAGAAAGAGAATGATATTCGATTTAAGGGCGCATAGGGGTTGAGGGAAGGCTTCTGAAAATGGAAAAGGAATAGAGTGGATTGGAGTGGACCGTACAATGGTGTGGCGACGATCCTGCCCATTTTGTTCTTCTTGTTGTTGTTCTTGGTAGTGTTGATTTTGAAAGAGTACGTACCCACTCTGTGTTTGTGCAGTTGCAGCAGAGTTGCAGCAGAGTTGCAGAGAAGCTCAATCATATGTTTGTGTAAAACAAAAGGACAATTATTAACCACTACCCTTTCCAACCGTAAAACTTTTAAACTGTCAAATTTTTATTAATATTCTTCAACTATTTTTTAAAAGATTAAACAATACCATTTTCTATATTAAAAAATACTCATAAAATTTTAAATACCATTATTAAAAAATACTCGTAGTATTAATATTCTTTTAACCTTATAGAAAAAGTTAAATAAATTTTTTTTATCAATATATAGATAAAACTCGACATTTCATAAATTATATTCAAACTTTTTAATCTTACTCTTGAAACCTAAAGAGTATTTTTAAAACTGATTGTAATTTTTAATTTTTAAAAAATGTTAATTTTTTTTAAAAAAAATTTAAAAAATTAAAAAGTATTAGTAAAACTTTTAAAAATTGAAGAGTATTCTTTAAATACATTTGAAACTTAGAGGATATTTTTGAAACGCCAGTTATTTTTTAACATAATTACAAGTCGATAATTTAGCCTCTTGCTATCGGTTAGTATGACAATAAATTTATAAGATTCTTGTTGATTACTATTGAACTTTTTATACAACATTAAGCTACACATAATTTATTAATGAGCGTTTAACATGAGTATAATATTTCGATTTCGACTGTTCAAAAAATCAAATTGTTAATAAAATTGTTCAAATAACGACGATACAAAAAGAAAAAAAAAATACTTAACGTTAAATATTATTTAGTAAATTAACAAAAATTTAGGGGTGGCAAATTTTACCTTTTATATTGGAATTTAATAAAATAAAAGGTTGATAATAAAAAATGGAAACATTAGGTAATAATTTATTAATTCCCTTTTCTATTTACTTAAATCGAAAATTGTAAGGGTAAAAAGATTTCTGATATTTTTCTTCCGTACTGCACCTCGCACGTGCGAGGCGAAGGAAGGGACTGGAGCGGCGACTCTATTTTTATTATTGGGCTTGGGCTAGGAGATTCGAATTGGGCCTTTGATCAATCTGTCCGTATCCAAAATTCTTAAAAATTACGGATTGGGTTGGGGGAGGGATTTTTTTGACCCAACCAAAAGTTCGGGTTGAACCAACCCAACCCGAAAATTTTCACAACCCAACTCAACCCTCTGTTATCGAGTTGGATTCGGGTTGGTAGAAGTTTTATTTATCCACAATTTATAGTTATTCGGATACAATTTTACATAAAATATATTAAAACTTCACAAACAAACACAAATTGACATATAATTATTCATATAAAAAAATCAATAAAAAACAATAAGCGAAAATTATAACATATTAACATAGTTCAACATTGTCATAAAACTAAAGATAGCCAAATACCGACATTTCTTGAGAATCGGTTAAAGTAAGAAAAATATCAACAAAAAATTGTAACATATGAACATAGTTTAATATTGTCATAAAACTAAATACAACTAAATATCTTATTCGGTTAATTAAGAAAATCAAATTAAATAAACCATAAAAATGATTAGTTTAAAGATGTAAAAAAAAATGTAAAATATTTTAAAAAAATGTAAAAATAAATCATAAAATTAAATAAATAATAAAAATGATTAATTTCAAGATCATGTATATAACAAAAATAAAATACGGTAAATAAAAATACTGTAAAATTTTAATTGCAATGTGATGCGATAAAAAAGAATATAGTGACAAAAAGAAAATGTATACAAAAAGAATATATGTATATCCTTGGCGTTGAGCTTAAGCATAAGTGTGAGGCCAAGGGATTACTCTCATAAACTTATTTATACATAAAAGATTTTTAATATAATTTATATATTTTTATTTGATTCAGGTTTATTAGAAGGTTTTATCCACGAACTCGAAATCGAACAATTCCGTTCGGGTTAAAAAAAAAATGAATCCAACCCTACCGAAATGCTAATCTAACCCTTCGGGTTGAGTTAGTCCGGGTTGTCGGGTTGAATGTACACCCCTATTTTCTTATATTAATAAAAATAAAAATAAATGTTATTGGATGAAGTTTAATTAGAGTTGTTCCACATCCCTTATTCCCTTATTCGAATTCGTATTCTCTGCCTTTATTCCAAACCCATTATTTGTTTGGTTACATTAAAACACGGAAGAACAAGAACATCTGTTAGCTTGAAGATATGCCACCCATTAGATTTCAATTCATTTACATTTCTACTTGGAATTCAAACGGCGTCACAGATTTGTGATTGAACTGAATGAAGAGCTTGTAATTAGATCGAGAAAAACAAAAAAGAAACCACTCTGTTTTGATTTGACAATTACCCATCAAACCGGATGAGCTGCTGCTTTGAACTTGAAATCCCCTTCATGATGATCATCATCCGCGTGCTTGATTTGGCCATTTTCGAAGGGTTTGAACCCATGGCTATGGCCATTAGGCCCATTAGGCCCATGGCCGTTGCCTTTGGTTCCTCCATTTCCACCAGATGGGGCTTTGCCTTTCCCATTTGGGTTTCTCAAATCCAATCCAAATTCGATGTCTCCTTCTTTGTCAGGATGCAATTTGGGTTCTTTCCCTCTGGGACGAGCGCCGCCGTGGGTTTTCTCCGGCTTCGCCCTCTGGTTTTCAGCTCGCCGGTTGCAGAGTCGGCCAAGGAAGCAAGCAACAGTGGATATGACAAGAATAACAGCAAGAACTATAAAAACTGCCCCGAATGAGCCGTTGGAGTGGTGGGAAGGAGGCGGTTGGCTGCCAACGGCGGCAGTGTTGGGATAAACCAAAGCCGGCTGCTGCTGCTGCTGCTGCTGCTGTTGAAGGTCCGACATGTCGGCGGGGTTTGGGAATTGAGGATGGAGGAGGGGATGGGTATTAATGAGTATATGAAAGGGTGGGGTGTGGTGGTGCTTTGAGTGGAAGGGAAGGGAGAGATGTGGATTTAGTGAAGGAAGGAAGCAATAAGGTTGCATGTGGAAGAGGGTTATGTATCGATGAATGATAGATTCCAAGGAAGAAAGTAAAAGAAAAGAGGTCAAAAAGGGAGGAACTTTCTTTTCCTAAAGACACCCATACACCTAAATAAATTCTTCTCCACTTCTTTTAATTTTTAGCTAATCAACACATAAAGTGGTATATTAATTCATCATTATTATATGGATAGAGTTCGGTACAATACTCGAGCCACCATTATATTTTTCAACTAAAGGTAAGTCATATCCCTTTACCAATAGTTCTATATTGTGAGCCGTTGTTGTTACTCTCTTTCTTGCATATATAACGTCTCTTTCAAAATCTCTATATGCTCTCGTTTTCTAAGACCTTCTTCTTAAACCGAGCTCGAGCATACGTCACTTGGCCGTAGGCGACATAAGAATGAATAGGCTTAGCTCACTTGTCGTTGGAAAGTGAGTGCCGCATAATCACAAATTTGCTGCCATCAAGAGTGCGATTGTGACAATGAAGTCAATATAAGACATATAACTGTAGAGATAGTATGCATTAAATTTCATTTAATCAAATTCATGTTTTGAATTAAATTGGCAAGTCTATAACTTCATTTTAAAGTGTTTAATTTGAGAATTTGCAGGTGACGTCACTAATTTAAGGCAAGAAATTTAGGGGCATTACAGTGTGAGTATCTCTCGACATATTGTAAGTTCATTAACGTTAAAATATTAATTAAAGAGAGTATATACACTAAAGTTAGTGTGGAAATGGTGAGAGGAGAGCAAAAGAGACAATGATTAGAGGGAGAGAAGAGAAAAAGAAAGAGACAACAAATCTGATTTGTTGTGTTGGGTGGGGAATACAACATTGGAATTCGGGACACAATTCCAGTTTGCTGGCGAGCGGCCATGACATGGGGCGCTCCCCTGCCCTGTTTTTTTCTTCTCTGCTTTTCAAACCCTTGTTTGTTGTGCCTTTATCTTTGTCCAAGAAGGGTTGGCCTATAAAGGCTGCTCTACTCCCCCCTTGCTTTTCCTTTTCTGTCTTTGGATCGTTACGAGACAATGATGGGTTATTTTCCATTGTGAAGTCATTGGTTGTGGATTTTAAGCAACTTTTCTAGGACCTACGCCCAACAGGCCTGGTCTTGGAACATCTAACAAAACTCCAAGATAAGTTCTGCACAAATTCAACATATTTGTAGGGAAGAGGAGCAAGAACAAAAACGTTAGATTCTGTGGGATTGATGGAATGAAAGCTTCGAGATGTCATTGGAATTTGATCCGAAAGGCATTACAGTGAGTATCAACGGTTGTGTTTCTGGACATAACGAACAAGATGAGTCTTTGCCACCATTGGTGAGTTGGTTTGGGTTAAGGTTTGGGTTAAATTGGGTTAAATGGAATCAACAAACCAGTTATTTAAACATATATTTATCAAAATTTTATTTAGTTGAATTAACTACTTTCAATTTTTTATTCTTTAAAATTAAAATTTTAAATCCATTCTTTTAAAAATATTTTAAGACTTGGGGTTGCAAATCTTAATAAATATCTGAAAATAAATTAAAAAATAAATGTTTTTGCATATTAATATCTTCATTAATAATTATTTATGTTTTTTCAATCTAAATAATAANAAAAAAAATAAATGTTTTTGCATATTAATATTTTTATTTTATTAAAAAAAAAAAGGAATGAAGGGTTGGGTTGGGTCTCTTCATTAATAATTATTTATGTTTTTTCAATCTAAATAATAAGGTAGAATCTAACAAATATTTCAGCTCGGCCCCATATCTAAATAATAAGGTAGAATCAAACAAATATTTCAACTCGACCCCAATGCAACCCAATCCACAAATAACCCTACTAACAACGTCACTCTCAGGGAAGTTTATAGTTATGTGGCATCATTTTCTAGAGCTTCTTTCACTTGATAAATGATGGGTTGGAGAAGTGAGACAGGAGGGAGTAACATCATGCTTAAAAACAAACACCCTTCAAAAATCCTCAAAATTGAAGATCAATATATACAAGTATAACTTGTACTTTATTTGTCTTAACCTTCTTTTTCCCCCAAGAAAAGAAACCAAAAGGAAGATATATTTGGTGGATTGTTATCCAATTCCCCAAAGAAGATATAACCTTCTCACTGTGGATAGAATAGAACTTGGCTCATCAAAATTACTACAAACAGGAATAAAGGATCATTAAGTAAATACTTATCCCTTGACAAGTGAAAGATTTTACCATCAAGAATTAATATAAAACTATCAACTATGAATTGATCTTTGATATCGGTTTCGGCCTCTAAAGGGAAATATGTGAACAACATCCTATATCGATGCTCAAGATTCATCGTTAACTGGAAAGAATTCATTGTAACCAAAGCTACAAAGAAAAGCTAATCATGACACTAAATTATGCGGCATTATTATATCTTACTATTCATGCAATGAAATTGAAACGGAAGCAACAAAAGAATTGGTTATGAGACAAATCCAACATGGAATGATACATCAACTAGTTTCAGCTAGAAATCGAATGAGAATAACAAGCAAGTAAAGCCCCAAAAAAGAGCCCCAAACACAATAACCAAGGCTAACCATTCTGATATTACAGTATAATGACAAATAGTTTGCTAAAAAAGCTCCCGTAAACAGAAAAACCATAACCTCTTTGTAAGGTGCCCCATGAAAAAAATTAGATAATATTCACCCTGCATCCAGAACTGTGAGTCTCAGAAGCAACTGTTCGATACCGCTCATGCCTGCATACCATAGGAGCATATGCATAGAGATGTAAGTCACTGTTCAACAGGATTTCAGTAAATAATAATAATAGAGTGAAAGAAAATTGATATAAAGCTTTTCGGGTTTCAAAACCAATTGGTAAATCAGAGAAATATGTTAATATTTACCTTATTAGCAATGTTGTTGGAGAGCCAATCCAACCCCTCATAAAGCCCCTCTCCAGAGGTGGCACAAGTGCTCTGGATGTACCTGAAGATATCCATGAAGAAGTTCACATCTGAGTAAGCCAAGTTAAGAGAAGGAAAATTTTAGATTCAGGATAAGATGACAAAGCCTACCAGTGACGCTGACGGAGCGAGTGGAGCCCAAGCTTGTCAGTGATCTCAGCAGCATTCATTGCATTAGGAAGATCTTGTTTGTTAGCAAACACAAGCAAAACTGCATCTCGCAGCTCATCCTAGGATCACATGAGATATCATTAGAATCTGATGGTCCTGTGTCTACATAAACTGAAACACAAGGGGGAAAGGGGTACACTACTAGTACCAGGTCTATTACAAAAAGACAAGCATTGACGTCTGACTAGATAATAAGAACATTATCAATGCTTAAAACTTGGATAGATAATGAGATGGCGAATAATTTAGAAAAAGGAAAATGGTAAATCGTGAACCATTCAAACAGTACTCCCAAAAATGATATAGCGGGATTTACGAGTGACTTCAAACAGAAGCTCAAACTAGATAGTAAGTTAGTATGTAATACCTCATTCAACATCCTATGCAATTCATCCCTGGCCTCAACAACTCGATCTCTGTCATTGCTATCAACAACAAATATGAGACCCTGTGTATTCTGGAAGTAGTGCCTCCACAAGGGACGAATCTGTTGGACAACCATTTAAGAACACAATTTAATGAAACAGTATATAAATGACACATTTAGAAATAAGGAACAAATGACCTGCATTCTAGCAGGGTAAGATTTTAATGAACACAATGTCAACTCAGACAGGAGAGAAATCAAGACAACAGAAGTTCAAACCTTGTCTTGACCCCCAACATCCCAGACAGTGAAGCTGATGTTTTTGTATTCGACAGTCTCAACATTAAACCCTGCAAGTAAAGGACATAGGCTAAATTATGATCTTCGGCAAAGCAAGTGCTAAAAAATAGATTATGCCAAGAGAAATTTCAGTCAAGGTGACAATCAGCTAGTTGACTTCTTCAAGCAAACTTTCTTTGTACTGTTTTTCTTTCTACGTATCGATAATCAACTGGATAAGATGTAGGCGGTTTAATATTTCAAATCATAGAGTTAACAAACATCCAAATGTTAAAGCAGAAGGAAATTGTGAAACCAACATGAAAAATGCACAAAAACATGGTATAGTCGAATACCATATGAATATGAACGGCAGTGATGAGAGATCTAAATATTCCTTCCTCCTTTGACCAAGGTGATAATCTAGTGATTGACACTTTACTTCAGCATTGACTATATATTTGTTTTATGTAAACATATATCCAGATGAAAAAATATTACAAGTTCAATATTTAATATGGTTGACAAACGAATGTAGTATATAAATGAGCAGAAGAAAATTGCGAGCCCAGCATGGAGGAGTATTGCCATGGTGTACTCCTAGTAATAAATCATATAAAATGCAGAGATGAGAGATGTCGTGAGCTTACTTTCCTAAATAACATATTATAAACGAATCAATCTATATATACACACACACACAGGCACATAGATCGAAGATAGATCATGTAATAACTCCGCTTATATCTAGAAAGGAAATGGAAGAGAAAACTCACCGATGGTAGGGATTGTTGTCACGATCTCGCCAAGCTTGAGCTTGTAGAGGATAGTCGTCTTACCAGCCGCATCAAGACCAACCATCAGAATTCGCATTTCCTTCTTGGCAAAAAGCCGACTGAAAAGCTTTGTGAACGTAAGCCCCATTCTGTCTCTGCCAAAAAATCCCAACGTGATTCCAACGCCATCAGAATATATCAGATAAATCGATAACCATGCCGACAAAGATCGGGAGAAAATAGCGATGCCGGAAATGAAAATCAACAAAATACATATATACAAATCTAGATAATTCGAAGTACCATACAATAAAATGGAACGTAAAAATGAAGCAGCTGAGAATCATCAATTCCATAAAATTACATCCCTCACGCTCACTCGAAGGGATCTGAAGGTATACACATCGCAACTTCAGATCGATTTGAGACCAGGAAGGTGACCTCATATGAAACTCATCCAAGAAATTCAAGCATCCAATAAAAAATTAAACCACAAAAAATCGACAAAGAAGCAGATCGGAACAATAAATGACGGTACTAATCAAAAGAGGCGCCTAATTCGTATTAGAAAACAAAGTATTATGTGTTATAAATTGAAAAGAAACAATGGACATCAGAAAATCAAGAACCACAATATCAGAAAGACTACAAAATCACAGAGGGACAGAAAAGGAGAACGAAATTCGGAAACAAGAAATTACCTTCAACGAGCACCACCGAGAATCTACGACAGACAGAAAAAAGAACGGTGGGAAGATGAAATTCCAACCCGGGCCCTGTATATAAACCGAAAGGCGAGGGCAGGTTGAAGTACGAAACTACCCTTTTGATGTACCGCAGGAGAGTCAATTAACTTCCAATAAACATCGAACACGTCATTGATCTTTGAAGTCGCAGATTGGCGTCATTCGACTTTTCACACACAATAGGAAATTAATATTATTCAGCGCGTTGAATTTTAATCCAATAAACGGTCGCCACGTGTTGATGCAAGTTTCGTTGAATTGAATGTTATAGCCCTGCGGTCGTCGGTGATTCAAATTTGAAGTCTGGAAATTGAAAGCAGACGTTCAAACTTAGAAGGAACATAACCTAACGGGTAATTTTATTTCTATTTCTAAAAAATATATAATAAAGTCAAATTCCAAAAAATAAAAGATAAAAAAAAAATAATAAATAAATATTTAGATCATGGATTTTTACATTATTTTATCAGTAAATTTAAATGGGATTTTATTGTGACATTAAAATCTTTCCTTTTAAACATACTTAAAATTAAATTACTCGTTTTAATCCAAAATCTCAAATTAGGCAAAATTAAATCGTAAAAACAGGAATTACCAACTCAGTAATCTTCTTTAAATGGTAAAAGAATCTCAACCCATTCAATCCAATTACCGAGATTAATCACTTAATAAAAACAATTTATCTTAAATAAAATTTTATTAAACGTATACAATGAATTCGAGCTCGTTATTTATTAATTTCTTTTTCCAAATTGCATCAAATCTAATTTCTTACAAAAATTTGATTTATAGACACAAAAAATAATAATAAAAATGACACTTTTTTTTTTTAATTTTTTTGGTAGTATATGTAATTTATTTGCATTATATTAAAAAAGAATGTATTTGTATTGACTAATGAATAATCCTCCACTTCCAAAATGGTTGAAATAAAATAATAATAATAATAATTAAATGTTATGGTACCATGGTTCATTATTATTTAAATTAAATGTTACATCCGAGCTGCGAAATTCGTTGGCATTTGAATTTTGAGATCACGGTTTTCTTGGGAATTTAGAGAAATCTGGTGGCCGGCGTTCCATATACGCCGATCTTCCTTCGTTACTCTCTTCTGTACCATAAAACATGAGCGTGGCGTCGCCGGCGAGCGCCTGCACGACGGATCAGAGAACAGTGAGTCAGTCATTCAGCCGGCCGGAGGAAAATCATTGAAGAAAATTGGGAGTTTCAAAGCACGGTACCTGAAGTCCGGCATGTCCGTCGTCAACGGCGTTGAGAGCCGATTTTAACAACCGGATTGCCGTCGGACTGTTCCTTAGAATCTCTCTGCACCATTTGATTGTTTCTTGCTCGAGCTTATCCACCTGAAGAAGGAAAAGAAAAAACAGAGCTACGAGTTTAACCAAACTTTTGAAGTTTTACACCAAATTCAGAATTAAATGAAGGATTTGGGCGGCGGCGGCGGCGGCGGATGAGCTCACCGGAACTACGGTGTTGACGAGACCCATTTTATCTGCTTCAGAAGCCGAGTAGAATCTGGTGAGAAACCACATTTCTCGTGCCTTTTTGGGGCCAACCTGATCAATCCAAGAAATCAGAAAAAGGCGAAACAGAGTACCGAAACTGAAAGGCCAAACCCAGAAATTTTGCTAACCAAACGGGACATAATGGAGCTTCCATAGCCAGCATCGAAGCTCCCCACCTAAAGGGAAGAACAGTTCAAATTGAAGCACAGAGGAAGGAAGCAATGGCTGCAATTCAGAAATTTTTTAAATTGAAATTACCTTAGGACCTGTTTGACCAAATATTGCATTGTCTGCCGCAATGGTTAAATCACAAACCATATGCAAAATATGTCCTCCTCCAACAGCATAACCTGCCACCTAACAATAATACATTCAAAATTAAATAGTAATTACAAAAAAAAAAAAAAAAAAAAAAAAAAAAAAAANAAAAAAAAAAAAAAAAAAAAAAAAAAAAAAAAAAAAAAAAAAAAAAAAAAAAACTTATATTATTTCGTAAATATTTAAAAACCATACTAACTCAGACTATCTAAGTCACTGGAGTTATCAACTCAATCAACTCGACCAACTCAACTCGTGTATATCTTTGAGTATCGAATTTGTAATTGTAATTTAGTCAAATTAAGAGATAAAGTTATGATGATTTTAAAGTAACATAGACGATCATTCAGGAAATTGTGAAATTGTACCATAGCAATAACTGGTTTTGGAAGACGACGAATCTGGACCTAAACAAGGATTAAGGAAGTAAATCAACATCCAAAAGTGGCAAAAAAAAAATAATAAATAAATAAATAAAGAAATCGAACGACATGTCGATACCTGTAAATCCAAAACATTGAGACGACCAAAATCTTCAAAATCAGAATAACCATCGTTCTTCCTCAAAGCCTGATCTCCTCCACTGCAAAACGCCTCTGTTCCCTACGAAGATATTAATTGAAAAAATGGTGGTAATGAACTCTTAATTACAAGTAATAATCCACAAGAACTGAAGAAAATTACCTTTCCGGTAAGAATAATGACTCCGATTGAACTATCGTCTCTGGCATCGTTAAATGCACGAATGAGCTCTTTAATCGTCTGCGGCCGGAAAGCATTTCTCCTCTCCGGTCGATTGATCGTAATCTAAAATTAGGGCACAGAAAATTACAAAGGTAAAAAATAAAAACACAGCGATTGAATTCCCTAATTTGGAGCTCGATTAAACCTTCGCAATGGCTTCTCCAACGGCCTTCTCGTAGATGATGTCGATGAATTCCTTACCGGAGTTGTCGTCCACGATGCTCCAAACGACAGGGTGAGTCGAGACAGCGCCGTGCTTGCGGTGGTAGTTGTCGTCGATTGAGGCGGCGGATAGGCGGATAGAGTCAGGATTTGGAGTTCGTGGAATCGGAATGAGATGGCCGGAAATGGAAGCCACTCTCCTTCTCATCGTGTTCTTCAGGTCATTCTCCGCCATTGTTGAACTGGAATCGGAGATGAGGAAGAAGAAAAGTCGAAGGGAACTAAAGATTAGTTCAGTTGAGGGGATCGGCTCGATAGGCTGATGGGCTATTGGATAAGATAAGGTACACCCGCTTATATCGTGCAACTATCAGTTGAGGGAAGAAGATGAAGAATATTAAAATATTATTTTAGTTTATTTATTTTTTTTAAAATAAACCATAAATGAACTGAGTCATTTGGTCTCCTATAATTAAATTTAAATATTTATAAGTATAATGATTAAAATATATGGACCAAGAGTTATATTTTTATTTTAATAATTAAGAGTCATATTGATAGTAATTATGCATTAATTTATGTAATTATTGTCATCAAGCCTAAGCAATATTGAAAATATAGATGGGAGGGTTAAATTAAATGGAGGTTGAAAAAGATTATAATAACCGGCCGAATTGATTTTTCTTTTAGTCCTTATAATTTCAAGTTTTTGTATTTTAATCTGCGAAGTTGTTTAAATTTTTAAATGTCAATTTTAATTTCTTAACTTCAATTTTATTTTGTCAAATAAATTTAAATTTTTTTGGCATGATCTAATAATGTTTTATTATTTAATAAGCATTTGACATGCGAGTATTTTGTAATATTTATAATGGAACTAGACGTAAAGTTTAATTTTATATATAATAATTCTTTTAATTTAAAAAATCTTAAATTTTAAACTCTTTTTAATAAATTTTTTAATTTTAAAATGGTTCGAACTCTTGCCACTTTCATTTAACTTGTTTATTCTTTTTTTTTTTTGAAGGGACTGAGAGGTTCTTCCACTTTGCTTTAAAAGGAAGTATTTTGGCTCTGCTGAATTTATATCTAGATTGTTTAGAGATCATTGTAATTTTAAAATGCTTTTAAAAGTTTGATCTCTGGTCACTTTCATTTGATTTGTTTATTCATTTTCTTGAAAGGGTCCAAGATGTTCTTCTATTTGGCCTTAAAAGGTAATGTTTTGACTATTGAATTTATATCTAGTTGGTATCATGGGTTTTTACGATGCAATCTAGTTCCTCCTCGAATTTATACTATGTATCTACCCATTTGAACCCAACTAGAAATCGTTGTAATTATGGCTTTGAAACTCATAACTAAGCGTTCGAAGATTTTATTGGCACAATAAAGTTTAGAGTATGACATTAATACTCGTTACAAGCTCTCATTGTATCTCATATAATAATATTTGTCACTTGGATATAAGGACTCTAGATTTTGCCTCCAGTTGATTTCATCCCAAAAAAAAAATTATTCATACTAGATATTGTTTCTTACCTTTATAAAATAGCTTTTGTAAAATAGCTTTTCTTTCTATTCGTTTGTAACATTCTTCGGGCCGCGGGTGGTGGGAGAGGGAGAAATCAAGATCTTTCAATCCACCTCCCTTGGAGACCCAATGTCCTCGCTCAGGGATGCTTCGTTCCGCTCTCCAACCAATGGGAGATCTCCCAATCTACCCCTCTGGTGACCAACGTCAGGATCTCTCAATCCACCCCAATTGAGAACCTAACGTCCTCGCTCAAGAATGCTTCGTTTCGCTCTCAAACTAATGTGAGATCTCTTCATCCATCCTTGCTTGTTTCGCTCTCCAACTAAGGGATCTCTCAATCCACGCAATTGAGGACCAACATTGGGATCTCTTAATCCACTCTCACTCGTTTCTCCCTCTCGTGAGATCTCACAATCCACCTCTGCTCTCTAACTATTGTGGAATCTTTTAATCCACCCTCTTGGAGACCAACGTTCTCGCCAGCACACTGCTTGGTAATTAAGCTCTAATAACATTCGGTAATAATTTAAGCCCACTGCTAGCCGTTACTTGCACCTAACGATTTTAAAACCTTTTTAGCAAGGAGAGGGAGTGGTTAGTAGTTCCCTCCAACCCAACATGGGGATCTCTAAACACAGCCAACAAAAATATAGCTAAATAGGTATTTCCGGTGAAGGGTGCAGTTGTATTTTGAACAGTCGGATTTGTAATCTGCCGCCACCGCTCGATCGGAGGGAAAACAGGGGCTTGCCTCGCAGACTTGGTCCAACGTCAGCCGTCGAGGTAAGTCTATGGCTCGCCTTACTCATCTATGCCTCTTTACTGCTATTTCACTAGAATTTCTTATTTGCGCTTTGTTTCTTCTAAATTCAGTACTATGTTTGAATGCTATGTATTCGTAATCTTTTTGGACTATCGAGGTTAATGTGAGGTATGTTTGATAATGCTACTGCTGATGATCGATTATGCACACGAGGTTCCGTTGTGTAGACCTAGTATCTGTGTGATAATTTTTCGACGGTTGCTTCACTTGGTAGTGGATGCGTAGAAGATATTATCCGCTCGATGCGTTTCTTATGGTTTTCCTACTTATTTTCCATTGTTGTCATGAAGATCAGACAAGTTCATTTAGGAGAAGTCCACTATAATCTCTAGATTTGTTCCTTCAAAAAATTAAAATACGATTGGTTCCTCGGAGAAGTTCTATGGAGCTAGTTTGGGCAAGAGAAATCTCTTTATAGATTAGTCGGGTGGAACATGGCAAGGAGTGGATCCTGATACTCAGAAATCAAATAAAACTATCCAAGGAGATGTTTGATGTTAGATAAAATCTTTGTTTTTCCTTATTTAGATTCACACGTTTACATTTAATTCTCCGTTTGACCATTTGACAAACACGTCGAATGGATTAGCGAATGCAATTTTCTAGTAAGTGGCACAGATTCAGTTGGCCACTCTCCACCCATTTTTAGGATAGGTTATATTTAAATAGGAAATCTGTTCAGAAGATTTCATAACCTGATTTTGAAGAGCAGTCAAACTTTCAGTCCTTCTCTCTGTTATTTTACGCATTTTATTTTTCTTCCAACAACCTGCTGTCGACCATTTCCTCTCAACGAAAAAAAAGGATTTCCCTGGCCGATTATCGAAATCCAACATTTGATCCAGTTTCAAATTTGAAAGAGGTGTGTGATAATTTCAGAATTATTAGTCTTAGTTGGTCCGGTTGTTCTTCTGGATCGTAGGTATGATTCTATTTCTCATGGGTGTGATTGACTGATATAACCTAATGAGTTAACAAGTTTTCTTTGGTAACAACATGTCTGTATCTCAATGGGCTGAACTAAAACTTTTACAGAACAAGTTTATTTGCCACAAGTACTAAAATGTAGAAGCATAAGGTCTTGGTGTGTAAAGGGGTTGGAAAATCATGCCAACCACACATGTGAGTACACCAATAAATATAGACTTTACACTCCGCATGAATCAAAATCATTCTGAATTTTGTTGGTTGATGGCTTCCCAATTTGTAAACAATCAATTGGGGGGACAGTAGGAGTTCTCAACTCTCCAAAAGTTTGCCAGCAGAAGGCTCCATATAAATGATAGAGTTCTTGCAGTGGCTTGAGGTCTATTGCAGTTAGTGATATATCTGTACATGGCAGATTATCACTACAGGCAAAGTGTACTGGCTTTACTGTGTAAGTACCTCTTATTCTTTCGTAGTTTATTCCTGATAAAGCCACAGCCGAAGTTTGGTTTGAGCATTTCTCTTTATCACAGTAGAATTGGTCTATAACTATTGGTATCTTAACCTCAGAAACTTGAATATTTGAGAAGAGGACTCCTTGTACAACACCTAATCCACCCTGCAGATGCACAGTCTGGAATCAATTTTTGAGAGAGCTGGTTTGATCTTACAGTGCATGTTGCTTATAGGTTTCTATCTTCCTTAAGTTTCATGTATAGATAACAAACTAATGCAAAATAAAGCATTTACTTAACTGATCAAGACTAGCACTATTGGTGAGTTAGTTCTAAAGACGAATTGTGCTTGCCTGCCATGTTTTAATTCTGACACCATTCATTGTGTTATGCATAATTACATCCCGAACGGTAATGTTAGAAACACAAGCCTTTGTGTTGTCCTTCCCCAGACTTCCAATGCTGATTCCATGTCCTGGCCCACAATTGATATTGTGTACGTACACATTTGAGCAACCAGTTTGTATTGAAATACAGTCGTCACCTGTGTGTAAGATTAAAGTTAGCTGTCAGTTTTCATCCAATGTATGTCACTGCCAGGATTTTGTTTCTTTATTGGGGGTGACATAGATTGGAATTCTGTAGATGAATTCCATCAGTATGGTCGAAATTACAATAAGAGGCAAAAATAATGATTCTAGGCAAAGTAATTCATACCACAAGAGAGAGTGGTGTTGTGGATTAGCACATCCTTGGAATTC
This sequence comes from Cucurbita pepo subsp. pepo, assembly GCF_002806865.2. NCBI lineage: Eukaryota > Viridiplantae > Streptophyta > Magnoliopsida > Cucurbitales > Cucurbitaceae > Cucurbita > Cucurbita pepo. The sequence continues at coordinate 9,194,737 of NC_036638.1, forward strand.
TGTAGATGAATTCCATCAGTATTGGGACTGTCACTTGGAGACGAGACACTAAAATCATGAACCAAGACACCAATGCAATTGTCGAATTTGAGGTGGCATTGAGGACTGTTTTGAATTGTTATGCCAGTGACGGTAACGTTAAAACTTCCATAAAACCTCAGAGCCTGTACAACAAAAGAACAGAGCCGTGTCAAGGGATATTTCACAAACAATGAAACGAGCTCTATGTCGCTTACAGTTGGCTTGATCCTCGGCATCTTTCCAACAAGCTCACTTCTTGCCTGCCATAGGTTTCAGTATGAATTTAGAGAAAATGCTGCAGAGAATTTATAGATGCCATAATGTGGGATGTGATAGTCAGTTACCGGGGCTGGTGGCTTTTCTTGTACAGAGCTGTTGAGTGGGATGAGTAGTTTGAATTCATGGTCAATGGTATCATCAAAGGATGAAACTTGCCACCATACTGAACCCCTTCCATCAATAATTCCATTTCCTTGAATGGTGAGTCCCATCAACTTTGTGAACTGTAGCCATTGGAATAGGCCTCTTCCCCAAACTTTGAAGTCCGTCGGTGCAATGATTTTCCCATCCAACTTATATTAGAATGAAAAAAAAAAAAAAAAAAAAAAAAAAAAAAGCNCAAGTCCTCTATTTTCTTTTTTAATCAAGGATCCGTAGCACTGATGCAAAATGCCTGGTGTAAAGGTTAGGTACCTGGAATACAATATTGGGTTGGCAGTACGGACCAGAGAAGGAGATGGGGCCTACTAAAAAGACGTACTTTGATGGGACAATGAAGGTTGATGCTGTCACCTTGCAAGTGGCTGTCCATGTATCCTGAAATGCCTGCAATGCACATGATTATTTTACTGTTTCTCTTGTTTACTGTTAGTTTTCTGGATGCTGTCTACCCACCCAATTGTTCTTGCTAAAATCCTTTCCAACTGCTATAACGAGATTCCGCCTTTCCGGGCCCACACCCTCCTTTTACATTCCCCTTCTCCGTAAAATACCATTTCTATTCACGTACATCACTCACACAGTACTCATGTGTAATTGTAAGTTCATAACTATTTTAGTGTGTACCTTGGTGTCATCAGTTTTTCCATCGCCCCTAGCTCCAAAATCGAGCACGTTAAACATGGAAGAACGACTGCCTTTCTGGGGCAGCGGGCTGTGAGAGACATCTGGTTTCGGCATTTTACGAGATGGTGGCTTTGTCTTTGATGCACCACCATGGTGGTTGCCTTTGTGAGCGCCACCGTGATTGTGACTCTTCCCTTTCTTGGAGGAGAGAGCAGGCAAGGCCTCTCTGTTTTGCCTCCAATGTTTTCCTGTGGCTCTTCCATGGCAGCCCTCCGAGCTAGAAGACCAAACAAGAAATACCACCGCTAACATAAATGTGAGCCCTCTGAAACTTGGCCCTTTCATTTTCACATACATTTGAGAGAAAAGAAGAAAGAAAGAAAGAAGACAAGTTTTAGCTTAGTTTAGAGAAACAAATCAGATGGGGCTGTTTAAATAGACAAAGGGACTTCAAAGCTAGGGTCAATCAGTCCATACATGGAACACCAACGCATAGAAATGTGAGATCTCACATCAGTTGAAGATGGGAACAAAATATTGCTCATTAGGGTGTTGAGAACTCTCTTTAGTAGATGTGTTTTAAAACCTCGAGGAAAAGTTCGGAAGAAAAAACAAAAATAGACAATATTTACTAGTGGCGGACTTCGGTTACAAGAAGTCAAGACTATCATTTCGAGTATTTTAAACTAACTACTACCCAAGCTCCATGAATTTGGCCACGTGTCCACATAGACCTTTTACTTATTTACTCACCAAACTCTAGATAAAATATTCAAGTTTCAGTACTTATGACACACACGCACAACGTCGTATAACTATAACCAGTGACAGACGTATGAAGATTAGCCAAGATTCTTTTGTACATTTGTCCTACCCGGTTGTCTTGTTCACCATCAGGATGTGGCTGGTTTATCTGTAATATTTGGAAGCTAAATGATTAAGTAAGCATATAATTGAGGAGTTTTAAAGATAAAAGAGGAAAGCGGGACACGTGATGTATGAGTCTGTAAAGGTGAAAGAATGAAAGGTTGGCCGTGAAATATTTGAGCTCATAATAGTCACATGCAGCAGTTATCACGGGCCAATCTTCTCTCTGCCAACTTCCCACTACGTAATAGGACTCCTTCCCCACAAAAAGTTATTCCTTGAGGTCGACTCATAATAATGGGTAAGACGTGAATTCTAGAATATGTCCAATTATTAACGCACCGGTAACAACTTAAGTTCACCCTGAGTAGATATCGTCTATATTTTACTTTCCCTTTCAACTTTCTCATGGTTTTTAAAATGCGTTTGTCAGGGATAAGTTTCCACCCTTATAAAGAATACTTTGGGGCCCAGCGTCCTCGCTGGTACTTGCTCTCCTCTTCCGTCATGTGGGATCTCACAATACACTTTCTTTGACTTTCTTTGAGATCCAACGTTCTTGGTGGCACTTGTTCCCCTCTCCCGTCAATGTGGGATCTCACTATTCACCTCCTTTGAGGTTCAGCATCTTCGCTAGCCTTCGTTCCTCTCTCGAATCAATGTGGAATCTCACACTAGAGATACTTGGATAGTTAAAAGGAGAGAGAGGAACATGGAAGTGCATTGGCACGCTTAATTGTTTATAGATGGCCTGGCCTACGTTTGGTTGTCGTTTTTGCTATTTGCCCCTTCAATTTTTCTTTGATGCTCTTGCTGTGCCTCTTAACTGGGCCTTCTTCTCCTCCTCCTGCTGCTATTGTCTTTGTCTTGGTTGGTTGTTTTGTTTGGGTGAAAATGACATGAAATGGAAAAATGGGAAGAAATAGTTGATTTTAAAAAGGTTGGTGCGACTGTGAGTATTTAAAGCTCTTTGGATGCATACATATCTGTGTGGCTAGCTAGGCTCCTGAATCTTGTTGTCTTTACGTCTGTCTAATTCTTTCATTGACTTCCCTAATTCTCTCCTTTCTAGCCCTCTGTTAACAACTACCAAATATGCTTTTTAAGTAATTCTCAGGTATTTAAGGTTCTCCGTATCATTAAATTATTGTTTGCCCATTTAAAACATTAATTATATCAATGTATGTTGTTATTTACACTTGAAATACAACTATTAATAAAATATAATATGATGAGGTGTTAAACTTTTATTATAAATCTGTAACATGTTTTTTTATGACAGAATGTAATTGAAAAAAATGAAATAAATAGGTAGCAATTATATATAGCCTAAATTTCCGGATCATTTGAAAATATTTTTCACATTAAAATGAAATGATATTCAAACAAATAAGCTTGCACTTTTTTTTCTTTCTTCTCATCAATTTTGTTTCTTCACTCATGTTCTATTGATAACTTTTCTTCCAACATCATTCTTTATCTTTAAAACGTTTTTTTCCTCGACACTTTAAAACTTTTAAGTTTCGTTAGAAATTAAAATTCTAAAAGATGCCCAAAATTCAAAAGCTTGTATTAAATCACATGATTATTATCCTGTCTAATTTTTTAATTAAAACATGATATTGTCTGTTGGTTAGAGCCTTCTCGTGAACTCCATAAATATAATAACTATGCCTACATCACTCTTTTATTCCCTTATCTTCCATGCACACCATTCTATATTTGCTTTTTATGTTTCCATATTTATGTGTTTAATCATTTTAATAATTAAGGACATTAGATAAATATATTTAAGATAAGTTTTATAATTTACCCATCTTATTATTGTACATGTGGTTAGAAAAGCCTTATTCCCAGACACGCCCTTACTATTATCACCTCCATTTATGTCCCAACTCGATTTTGATTCCTCGCCTTTAGATATGGCTCTTCCGTCCCTACAATTTCTGTCTTTATTCCACGCAAAAAGGCACTTTCTTTTGCCAAGCCTCACGGATCCGTTTGTGAGCCACTTTGTCTTGTTCCATGACACTTCTACTGTACGCCTTCTTTCGCTTTCAAGAAGTTGATATTCTACCAGAAACTGCTCTGTTTTTATTTTTTATTTCTGAAAGGAATGCTCGAGTTCCATCTGTTTTCTGGGTGCCCACGTTACTGATGAACACAACTTTTTGTGAAAAATACTCATACTCTTTATGTACATCAATTTTAAGACACTTTTCTATATAATATTACTACATTCTGTGTTCATTCTGTGTTCATTCTGTGTTTTGGATTTCTTTTTGAGATGAAAATCTAGATAAAGTGGACTAGTATTTATAGTAGAAGCCAGAAAATCGATTCCTTAAATATCTAGATATCTTTATTTGTTCATGTAATTATTGGGTCCGACCCGATTGAACTAATGATATTTTAACCATTATTCCTCCATTAACACCGGCCCTACTTCCTCAATCTTCCCTTTCGTTTCTCACTATTATCCACTAGTCCCCATCTACGCATTTGTGTGTATTATATATACTTAGAACTGGAAGGCCATAAACCATATGCAATGAACTCTGGTATTAAAAAACCATTACTATAAATTCAAAATATGTATGCTTTCTTCAAGAAATATTACAATCATTTACTTGGTAGTCTATATTTCTATTTAGATTCCAAAAGGGTAGGTATAATTGTGAGTGCTATGTATATATGCTACAAATATTTGCTGAGTTTAGTTTAGATGGACAGGACATGAAGGTCAGAGCTCAGTGTGAACTATGTGCCGCTCAGTAGGGATTTGCACTGCCTCCAGCTCCGGAACTTGGGTCTCATCTGAAGCTGCAATGTCATTGTCGCTGGAACTTAAGCAGTCTGCTGATGGATGCACCACGCCATATCCAAAGCCTTGAGCGGCGTGGCAGTAGGTCTCCACTGTTCCATCCGTCTTCTCCAAATTGACATTGCTTAGAATTATGTTGCTGCATGGAAAGCTGTCGCTGCAGGCGAACTTCATCGCGTTCTTGCTCGTTGTGGTTCCACTTATGTTCCGGTACATGATTTGGCTTATTTTCACGGCAGATGCCTGACAGAAAATAGTGTATTGGACTCCATGATGGATAATGGACAAACTAAATTCTGCATTTTGAGGGTAATACCTGAGGTTCACAAGTAGTATGGTCACAGTAGAACTGATCGATGATAATGGGGTTCTCAACATTTTCCATTCTCACATTTTCGAACCGAACGGCGCGAACATATCCCGAACCTCCCTGTACCATATGCACAGACAGAGTTTCCCCTTGTTCTTGGTAAAAGTAAGTACCAACATGGTGGTTAAAGATGTGATTCTAACCTGCCAGGTCTTGATTCTAACACCATTTGTTGTCTCTCTGAGGAAGGCTGTGTCTAACACCACCTTTGTTACAATACCAGTGGAGTTGTCTTTCCCTAAACTTCCAATGCTAAGGAACACAAACAAAAAGAGAAAGGAATTCTTAAGACATTGATATGGTTTTGGTGCTTGAAATAAATGCAAACATTTGCAGATACCTGATCCCATGTCCTGGTCCACATGATATTCTCTTCATCTTGATGCCAGAGCTAGCATTGACAATGGAGATGCAGTCATCACCTGCATATAACCTGTTAGAGGGTGAAATAGTGGTGTTAAAGGTAACATGATGAATGTCAGAATGAAGAAAACCTGTTGAAATCTTGCAGTTTTCAACTACGACATTAGTTGATTGCGTGATGTGGATCCCGTCGGTGTTGGGGCTATCTCCTGGAGCTGACACTCTTACCTCCGAAACTCGAACAGTTTTAGACCGCGCAATGATGAAATGCATCTGTTGGCTGTTCTGAATGGTTAGGCCTTTTACTCTTATATTTGAACTCGACTCTATGGTTAATGCCTGCAAGAAATCCCTCAAATCAGAATGTGTTACACAAGGAAAAATCATGGTTTCCACTGGGAGGAAAGTAGTTTTGTTCTTACTGTTGGTGCTCCTTTGCAAGGCTGGAAAAAAAGCAACCAGAAAACCAGAAATGATTAAGATTTCAATAACATAGCTAGAGAAACAAGCTAAGAGATGGTTCAAGAATTTACCCTGGACTTGTTCTTTTTACAGGATTCTGCCCACCATTTCTCACCGGAGCCGTCGATAATTCCATCCCCTTGAAAGGTAGCTGCACTTAGTTTTGTAAACTCCAGCCATTGACGGGGAAGTTTTGGATCCCAATTCTCTGGTTCATCTGGTGCAACTATTGTTCCTTCAATCTGCAATGTCAACTCTTAACTTTCAACCATGATCTTCCCTCCTTATATGTTTGGGGGAAAAGAATCCTTATAATCCTATGACTTACCTGGATTACCATACCATGTTTGCATGGCCCTTTAAACTTAGTTGCATTCACCAGATATCTCCCTTCTTTTGGCACCAAAAGAACTGAATTTGAAGAGCTGCAAGCAGTCTCCCATGCCTTCCTGAAAGCCTGATTGCAAAATAAACACTTCAGTTCAGTATTGTCTCTGCAAAATCCATATTTCCGAACAGAAATATCTATGTACCATAGTGTCATCTGTAACTCCATCTCCAACCGCGTCAAAACTATCCACATTTATCAGAATCTTGCTCCCGTGCTCACTTCTCCACACCGGTACCGCATATGTGTCCACCGCACTGTCGTCCTCTTCTTCAATGTCGAAACTTTCGAGTTCTTTAACCATGTCAATGTTGCCATCAGGCACGATACTCCCTGAAACTCCATAGACAATGATCAGCATACCAAGAAGGGAAAGCAGGAAGAATTTATCCATTTTCAGTCGACTTGGTAGAAGAGATTAGTAGAGTAATTTGTGTTAATACAATGATGCAATGAAAGAGGTTAGAATTTATAAGGGAAAATAAAGTAGCCATTTTAGTGGGCAATATGGCTTTGCTTGAAAGCAGATTAAGGGGAGGTCGCCATTTCCCAATATGCCTACACGTAAAGTAGAAGAGAAAAACTTGAAGTTTCTTTGCTTTACTCTAAAACCAGCACACCAAATTCAACACCGCCATTGAGGCGTTTTGTTTTGTTTCTCCCCCGTCCCTCTCTCTTTGTTTTGGGCTCATTTCACAATTTCTTTTTTCTGAGCAATCTCAACTCTGAAGCTTCTTCTATGCATGGTGAAAATAGTTTCTGTACATTTAAAATGTGGAGAAAAAGTCTCCAAATACTCATAAATAATAACATACGAAACCCAAATGCTCGAACCACATAAAACCCATTCATTAAGTCCTGTCCTTCCAACATTTTTGGCAATTGACATGATCGTGTCGGCTGACTTGTGGTAGCATTTATCGTTGTGAGATCCTACGTTGGTTGGAAAGTTAGACAAAATATTCTTTATAAGGGTGTGGAAACTTCTTTCTAACAGACGCGTTTTAAGGAAAAGCTTAAAGGGAACAATATCTGCTAGCAGTGTGCTTCCGCTTCCATTACTGTCAACAAAAATAACAAAAAGAATTTAACCCAGATTTCTACATATGTATAATCAAGAATTTATCACAGTATTAAATGAAATCCTACATTTTTCATCCTAGATGAAGCATTTTACATTAGAATATGAACAATACATTTCAATGATTTCATATAGTCTGCTGCCTATTCTGATTTTTGTTTTTATTACATGAATTGATCAGTCAGTCACCAGACAAGGAGTTTCCAAAAATAGTGGAGCAAAGCAAACCAGAATCTACACTTCTTTTGTCCCTTGTGAGAAAAGCCCTTCCTTGCAAGAAACAGCGTCCACAGCTTGGATATTAACATTTACAGAACTGATGGAGCAATCACTGCAATCAAAACAATTTTCAACATGTAGACGCAATGGCTTCTAAAAGTGAATGAACAAAACGCATCTGGGTTTCTTTGTTGATCTTTGAAAACAGAGGAACATGGACAAACAAGGATTTGTGACCCTTCTGTTCTGCCAATCTGAGGGAATCGTAATATACATAATTGCAAACAAAACGACCCGCATCCTCCGATAATATCACGTTGTAGCTTTTCGCCTTCAACCTCTCTAAGATCGTCGGAGCCGAGCAGGATGTCTTGAAACAATGATTGACAGTAAGTTACATCCCAAGCCTATGATAAAATTCAGAAAAAGGCCAGAGAGAAGTACCTTTCTAATCATTGAGATTTCCCCATCCTCCATGACTATTGGAAGTTTCTGGGTTAAAAAGAACAACAATGAAAAGAAAAAGGCAAACAAACTGGTTTGGTTCTCATAGATTTTCATTGTTTTTGGTTTTTCTTTTCCTTGTCATTTGTTCTTAATACCATGATCTAATCTTTTCTCTTCAGCAAATAGAAATGATACTGAATTTTGATGAAATGTCTATATATTGTTCTGCTTTTTGTAGACATACAATAACAGCTCAAGAAGTAAGAGAGGAAATCAACCTGAGGCTGCCATCCGAGTTCGTCTGGATAACGAAAAGTAGCTTCGTTTACAGCTTGCCATTCAACAGCAAACCTCGCCGAACCACTATTGACTCCCAAGTGAAGCTGAACAAACATGAACAAATCCTCTCCAGATTTGAGTATTCATTATTAATCATATCTCAGATATACACAAACGGAAATTTTGCTACATAGCAGTATATACAAAAATTTTCCTTTGCTGTGTGTGGCCTATCTTGATAGGATAGAAATATTAGTCGAATGCACAAGCTTATCAAATATAATGTAATGCTGTTACCTTTTAAATGAAGAACTTGTTCATTTAACTGAGGTGGTTCTTAAAATTTATGTAATGAATTCACTAAATCTAGAAGTCCCTATAGATACTTCTACTTTCTCCAATTTATCTTCTTTGCACTATACAGAACAATTGGCCTAAAGAGAGATGTGTTAAAAAAAAAACTGACCCATATGAGTTTGTGGTAGTTTCTGTGACATTTGAGATGCCAGATTCCAGAACTTTGTAAAGCAGTGGAAGAGCACCATCTCCAGCAACATCAAGAACTGTACAACTTCCAAGAGTGACACCAGCAGGCAATCCTGTTTCTTCGACGAATGCCTTCAAGTTATCGACGATAGCCTCGGTAGGATTTTCAGCAACCCCATGGAACTTCTTAAATCCAGTCACATGAATGGTAACCCCACCTGGACCTTCAGAACCCATTTCTTTCTTTCACTTGGGTCTGTAAATAATTCCCAATTTGCTACTAAGTCCCCTCTGTGAAATGCTAAACAACCTCCCTCCCCTGAAAGACCAACCAAAGAGTTAGTCTCCGACATCTCGAAGCGTCATTTAGACGAACAATGCTTCTGTCAAGAGATGTTTTGAGTTCTAGCTCGTGATGGATTCGAACCTCTAACTATCTGACATCTTTAGTAGAAGGCATATATCTTAGAGCTATGCTAAAACCAATGTTTCAAAGAGAAACTTCCTGGACTTTTTCCTGTTATTGATTCTTAGCTTAATACCAACACCAAGAAAGATTCAAAAACAATGAAAAATCAATCCATTTTTCCTTTATCCATTCAGACCACGGAATGAATCCCAACAATTCAACTAGAAAACATCAAATCAAACTCATGGGGAAGCCCAAAACGTTGACCTAAAGTCAACCCAGAACTTTTCATGGAACAACAATCTCGAAACATCAGAAGCTGAAATCAAAATTCAAGAACTCCTTTCCATCACCACAGGAGATCTTTCCAACATCGCTGCCGACAGAAACCTTGAAATCATTTAACCTAAGATACAGAAAATCGGATCCGGAATTGATAAGAAACGATCCGAAGAAGATAACAATAAACAAGCCGTTCGATTAAGAGCTTGAAGTAAGCAAAACCCAACATGGCCGGAGCAGACACGAATTAAACACAAAAACCTCTCTGAAAAAGACGTTTCCGGTAGAAGATTGGGAACTCACCTTGGACGCCGGCGCCGGAAACGGAATCTTTTGAGAACTTGAGAGAAGGAGAGAGAAAAATTAGCTCAATTGTTAAGCTCTAACCTTCTTCGATAGATTGATAGTTGTAGTTTGGATCTCCACGTACACAACTATTGGGTTACAATCCTTTTAGTTATAAAAAAAAAAATTAATTCTTAGATTTAAATCTTTTAGTCATTTCCAAACAAGAACAATTAGGAAATTCTATACAATAATATATTTAAGTATAATGTTAGATTTATTTATGATTGAGTAATATAATTTGTATCGATATACTTTTATATATACTCGATATAAAATACATTACACGTGATATTAAATGTATCAGCCACATTAGATATATGAATGATATATTTAATATTAATTATATCAACTTAAAATTTTACATTTTTTCTTTATGGGAACTCTAGCTTAGAATGTATGATTATACTAGGTTGCCCTAGGGTTATTTGTTAAGAAGGATGAGACCCTTCAATTGTATATCGAGTATAGAGAATTGAACAATGTGTCGATTATGAATAAGTTCCCGCTACCATGATTGATAATTTTTCAATGACACAAACACGTTGATTTTTATTTGAAGAATTTGGTGAAAATCCTCCTCAAGTGTCCGTTAAGTCTATGCACCCACATTGTAAATAGAAAAATACCTCAGAGTGGTTTTACTCGTGGGCCATTTTTTATAGGGGTATTGTAATAGTCAAAGACTACCGCTAGCCAATATTTTCGAGTCAAAGTGGTTACGTATCGGCGTCAGACTCACGGTTTTAGAATGTGTATGTTAAGGAGAGGTTTCCACGCCCTTATAATGAATGTTTCATTCCCCTCTCCAACTGATGTATGATCTCACAATTCACCCCTTTGGGGACCCAATATCCTCGTTGACACACCGCTCGGTGTTTTGCTATACCATTTGTAACAACTCAAACACACCACTAACAAATATCGTCCACTTTGACACATTACGTATCGTCATCAGCCTTACGATTTTGAAATGTATTTGTTAATGAAAGGTTTGCACCCCTTATAAGAAATGGTTGGTAGTACTGAAGTCCACAATTTTCCTGTAAATCTTATTTAGCTCAAAGTTCATATTCGTTTTCAAGATACAAGTAAAATTTGAGAAAACACCATACTTCTTTCATGGGCTTTTTTAGGCCCACGTAATTATGGGCTTCTGGCCTTCGAGGCCCAAGACGACACTTTCCTGATCCTTTGCTGAAACAATTGTTTTTCATGTTTTATAAAATAAATAATTCTAGGTAACAATTCACGTCAATGGGGTGGTGGCGCAGTTGGCTAGCGCGTAGGTCTCATAGCTAAAGAGTGATCCTGAGGTCGAGAGTTCGAGCCTCTCTCACCCCAATATATTTTTACTCCATTTTATGGGCGTCTTGGAGGCCCACAGAATTAATTATAGGCCATGTGCCTCAAGGCCCATGACGATACTTTCTGGATTGTTTAGCCGATATTCTAGAAAATCAATTTTTTTCCTATATTCTAGAAAAGCAATTTTTTTCCTATTTTTTAAAATATTTTAATAAAAGTAATAATATTGAGTAGAAAAAAAAAAAAAAAAAAAAAAANATCAACAAAAAAATGTTTTATTCCTTTCTCCAACCAAGGTGGAATATGGCAGGTATTATTTGCGAATTTTCAATTTTTTGAACAAGCCTCGACAAAACCTTATTTCTCACTTTCGTTTCTCTCTACTTCAAGGGACAAGTGAAATTTGAGAAAAGTCCGTACTTCTTTAATGGGCTTCTTTGAGGCCCACGAAATTAATGGGCTTCTGGCCTCGTTTGGCTGATATTCTTAAAAAACAATTATTTTGTTTATAAATAATTAAATTCTTGGAGCCAACTCATATCACGGGGTGGTGGCGCAGTTGGCTAGCGCGTAGGTCTCATAGCTAAAGAGTGATCCTGAGGTCGAGAGTTCGAGCCTCTCTCACCCCAATGTATTTTTATTCCATTTTATGGGCTTCTTTTGAAAAAATGCTTATTCCAATTCTTATTCCGATTAAATTCTCAATTTGTTTTTGTTTTTGTTTTTTATTTTCAACCATAATAATAATTTTTGAAAAAGAAACTTCTATTTAAGTAATTTTAAATATAATTTTTGAAAGTAATAATAATATTATAATATCTTACCCACCTAATTTTTAAAAATTTAAATTTTAGTATTACAATAAAAAAATAAAAAAAAAAATTGGCACTAATACTGCTTTCATCCATATTTAGTTCCTTTTGATGATCTTATAACTTAAGTGTATTGCTGTCAAGTTCGTAGTTTTCAAACGTGTCTACTCGGAATAGATTTTTATACCCTAAAAAGATATGTTAATTTTCCTTCTCCAACCGATATGGGATCTCACGACTCCTCTCCATTGTAGACTCTCATGGGGTTCGAGTGGTTAAATGAACCTCTCTATTTGTATATAACTGCACCCTTTTATCTTCCATTATTACACTCATGTTATAATTTGTTAGAAGTCCGTTTACCTCATCACTATTTTCCTAAATTGAGACGAACATCGAACGTTCATCAATTTCATATTATCTAATAATTTTAAACATAAGTATTTTGAAATTGTTAAAATTATTTTGGTAGGATGGAAATTGATTTTGAGTGGGAAGTGGGCATTCAATTCTTCATTCTGAACCAAGAATTCTGGTTGATAGTTTGAAAGTTGAAAAGGGCGATTTAGTAAAGGAAATACAAACCGACATGGCAGAAGATTCTATAAAAATCAAAGCTTTCCAGACAGTTAATCGACTGAGAAAAGGAGAAAAAAAGGAAGAAACTTTGATTCCCAATGGCATCAGCCCTTTTGAAGTAAGAGAGAGCAGAAAGTGAAAGCATTGCAGGCATGGCTTCCACTGAAATGGTGAGTTATGTCAAAACTGAATGCCTTGGGAAACACTTTCCATTCTTCTCAACCTGAAACTTTTCAAACACACAAACTCTGATTACTGCGTCAGTTGCTTAAAATTGCCACAAAAACGCCCCAACTTCTTCATTATTATGACCTTTCCTACCCTTTTAATGGAAGTCTCATAAATTTGTGGCTTTGGAAAAGGAGCATTTTCAAGCATCGTTATGAATGATTTGTGTTTTGCTTTCCATTTGGTGTAATGGGTTTGAAGAGTTGATTGAATATCATAACTTCTGATCTCAAAGATTGTGTTTTTACCTCTGGAATTTGAGTGTTCTGTGGGTCTTCTTTTTGTTGGATTGTTGGAGGGAAGTTTGCCCACTGAAAAATCAAAATCAAAATCAAAATCAAAATCAAAACCAAAATCATTTCAGGATTCACAGAACATATTGCTATGAATCAGATCATAATTAAGTCGATTGAGACTGCTGCTGCTGCTGCTTACATTTTTTGCAGCTGTTCTGAAGGCCTCCTTGTGAGTCATTTGAGGGTTTTCAGCTTTGAGCCTTCTGATTTCATCCCTTTTCGAACAAAAACAGATTAGATTCATTCTTTTAAACAACTAAAGTGGGTTTTGGATGGCTTGGAAAGCTTGGAAGGCTTGGAATCTATTCATTTATTAAGAGGTTCTTTTAGGTTCTCCCAAGAGTGAGAGATTGCTTCTCACTTTGTCGATCTCACATCGGTTGGAGAGTGGAATGAAGTATTCTTTATAAGGACGTAGAAACCTCTCCCTAGAAGACGTATTTTTAAAACCTTGAGAGAAAGTTCGAAAGAGAAAGCTCAAAGAGGACAATATTTGCTATCGTTGGACTTGGGTTGTTATAAATAGTATAAGAGCCAGACACTGGGCGCTGTACGCTGAGCCCCAAAGGGAGTTATATTGTGAGATCTCACATCGATTGGAAAAAGAAACGAGTGCCAGTGAGAACGTTCAGCCCCGAAAGAGGGTGGATAAAATCTCATATCGATTGAAGAGGGGAACGAGTATCAACGAAGATGCTGAGCCTCGAAGGGGTAGGTAGATTGAGATCCCACATCAATTGAAGAGGAAAACGAGTGCTAGCGAGGACGCTGGGGCCCGAAGGAGAGTCAATTGTGACATCCCATATCCATTAAAGAGAGGAACGGGTGTGAGCGAAGACAATATCGGCTATAGCTAATATCGGCCAGGGGAGAACTTTCCATCACTAATATTCTACTATTAGAAGTGATCCCAAACTCACTATAAAATGAGTAAGAAGTTTGAAAGTTTGATATCTTACTTGATGAAACAGTTGTATGCTGATGGGACACGCTGTCTTTTCTCAGGAGCTTGAAGTGATCATTCAACCAAACAAATGAACAAGTTAGAACTTTTGAGATTTGCTGTTATAATTGGAAATCACAATGTTCTTACGTTTGTTTACAGAGGGAGGTGTGACAGGAATCAAGCCTTCTTCAACTTCATACTCAGAAAATTTCAAGTTTGATCTTATGAAACTGTCAAACAACTTCCCTGAACTCATTTCTCTACAACCTTCTTTGGGCTGAAAGGACAAAAAGATAGAGACAAACAACAACATCTGATTATTAAATCAGAATTCAAGAAGAGGAAGAAGGAAAAAGGCTCCAAATACCAGATTGCGAGATAGAGAAGACAGAAAATGAAGAGGAACCAGAGTGGCTCTCATCATGTTAACAGAAAGGAGGCTTGAGCAGTGGCCGCACGTCACGGTCACCTCCATCGACAAGCTGCTGCACGGCACGCTGACCTGCATTTTCCACATGAACAAATCATTCACACGAATTGAAGCTCAAGAACAATGAAGAACACAAACATACCAGCAAAATGGTGGTGCAGATTCCACATTGCACATAGCAAATCTTTTCAGGAAGTTCAAAGAGATGGTTCATTGTTGTAAAGTGAAAGAAAATCTGTGTGGGTCTGTAGGTTCTAAGAAGGCGAACTCCAAACTTATAGCAGATATGAAGGAGTTTGGCATTAAATGGTGAAAAACACTTGGAAGAGTTTTGGGAAGTTGGGAACAGAGTTGGAAGTTCAATGAAGCTGGGTGAGTGGTGCTTGTTTGTCTCATGTGTCGTTGTTTTGTCCTTCAATGTTTGCAACAAACAGCTGTGATTCAGGAGACCGTGCTGTTTTACTGATGAAAGTGAAAGTGCAGAGAGTTTTTACGATGATGTCTGCTTCGAAAACTTCTTTGCATTTTAGAATCTCTGTCTTTCTTCGATGTCTGAAGGCCCAAATGGTAGTAATCAATCCCCTCCTACCCACCACCTTCTCTGCCATGTTTGCCTATTTCACATACGTACAGATGAGCCCTCTTGATAGAGCCATCAGCTTTGTGTTTCAGGGTCGTTAGACACGTATTGCCATTTGTTTGACACCTCTTGATAGAGCCATCAACTTTGTGTTTCAAGGTATCGTTAGACGCGTATTGCCATTTGTTTGAATACTACCTGTTAGGATAATTGTCAAAGTTTTGAAAACTAAATGTATAACAATAAAATTTGGTAAAGAATTCAAATGATTACTTAGAAAATATGAAAATTGATTAAAAAACTAGCATAATTCAAAAATTATATAGCTTCATGCAAGATATAATCAAATTTTGTTGCCACATTTCTAAAATGGTGTTTGTCAAGGTAAAAATCATACCAATAACTACATAAAAATTGATTTAGATAACTGGGTATCGTGACAGAATCGAAGTTCGGATAGAAGGTCGAATAACATTCCATGCGGGAGGAATGAGGAAAAAACCCTTGCATATAAATGCTGAAGGATTATGTTGCACCATCCTCTATGAAGCTGTGCATTCAAGTAAATCAAGGAGAAACAAATGTCCATGATTTACCTTTACCAAGTCTTCTCATGTAACATCTAGATTCCAGCGGTTTAAATTTGGGTTAGCAACTTTATAAGCATTGAGCATATGGGAATAAGCAACAAGACCATGCGCAAGGAGCACGCCAAACGAATAAGAACATGAGAACTTCTGTGTTGGGTTTGCTCCATCCATTCGACATCGAAATAGTATGACAGGGTCAAAGACGTAGTCGGTCTTAGCTTGATATCCAAAATAAAAACGATCAAGCCAAATAATCAACAAGATGCATGGTTCAAAATCCAGTATAGAATAAACAACCAATGGATCAAACATCAGACTGAGCCTTCAACCAACAAAAAGATTCAAATGGACCATTCAAAACTAGCTTCTCAAGATCAACTAATACATCCTCAACACGTATCAGGCACTTACCCGATCGGTTTCAGTATGGCAAACATACACACACACAGTGAATCAAACAGTAACTGCAGTTCACAAAAATTCAATATATCAAAAGTCAGAAATAATCACGAAACCCCAAATAATCAATTAAACCAATGGAAGCAGGTTGTAACCTAAAAATAAAGTAATATACATAAGCTATCTTGTTTTGCCAAACAAACCACAAACACAGGAAGATGGGTATAAAGATCTAGTTCAGAAATATTAATCTAGTTCTTAAACATTAGTTCTTAGATATTGATGCTGTAGAACACAGCCAAACGAAGAAACACACCACTTAGCAATTTGTAGAGGTAACAACAGTGATTAGTTCGCAAGGAAACATATGAAAACAAACTAAACAATGGTTGGGAACTTGGCAATTTGTAGACAATTGTAAAAACTAAAATAGTTCAGTACAAACATGTTTAGCTTATGCTGTGGGTCTCTTAGTAACAGCAGAGTTATTCTTATAAGTGAAAAACGTTAATACCGGGGGTTTTAGAAAAATATCATATTTACATATTTCATCAAATGTGACCCAAGAAGACAATACTGAAACCGCTTCAAACTAAATTACATTAAAAAAACGATTAAAAAATATACACTGCATTGCAGGAAGAACACATCGCGTTGCAAGTGATCTTAGAATACGTCAATAACATTAGGGAAGATAAGAACATCAATGTTCGTTCAAGAATCAAATTACAAAGCAAATAAAATCATTAAGTATATGTCGGACTTGAGCACTACCAAAACAGAAAACTTACCAATCGAACAGAAAATAACAGGAAGTTAACTCCTCAACACAAATATATGAACTTTAGGATAAGCATATAATTCATTAAAAATTAAACAGTTTTTTCAAGGATGATAATCGCAAAGGAGTGACTAAATGTGAGGATCTTCATAAAAACGATAATAAATCGACAATAAGAAAACAAAATCCATGTCAATAACTAGACTCAAACAAGCTTGATGAGCAATTCTAGATAAAATTCAACGACAATTAAACATTTAGATAAAACGAAAACATGATGAAAAACAACGGATAAACCTAATCACCACCAGCTTTGTTGTAAACGTAGGTCAAACCACATTTGCCGCAGTAGTGGCGATCAAAGTGGTTGGCCATGAAAGTCCCAGCACCGCACTCGGCATTAGGGCACTCCTTCCTGAGCCTCTGCACCTTTCCAGAGTCATCGACCTTGTAGAACTGAAGGACGGCGAGCTTGACCTTCTTATGCTTGTGCTTGATCTTCTTGGGCTTGGTGTAGGTCTTCTTCTTTCGCTTCTTGGCGCCTCCCCTAAGACGGAGCACAAGGTGCAGCGTGGATTCCTTCTGGATATTGTAGTCGGCAAGAGTTCGGCCGTCCTCAAGCTGCTTTCCAGCGAAAATCAAACGCTGCTGGTCCGGGGGGATTCCCTCCTTGTCCTGGATCTTGGCCTTGACATTGTCGATGGTATCGGAGCTCTCGACCTCGAGAGTGATGGTCTTACCCGTTAGGGTTTTCACGAAGATCTGCATCCTTGGGAGGCTTGTTCGCAGAGCCGCACGACTGAACTGGTGTAACAAGGGTTTGTGAGGAAGAATGGTTGCCTTTTATAGGTAGGGGATTCGTCCTTCTAGGGTTTCTGGGACCCTAATTATTATTTTTTTTTTATTAAACAAAAACCTATTTTTTATGTGTTTAGTATTTTTTTTTTTTTAATAACTATCTATGTTTTTTTATTATAATTTTATAACCTATTTTAAAATTATATAAAATACAATAATATTAGAAGAAAATACCCCTTTTAATAATTATCTATTTTTAGTTTTTAAGCCATTAATTTCGTTTATTTTATAATTTACTAAAAAATTGTATGGGCTTTGTTTGTTGTGGGCTCGTTTCTTATACATGGGTTCGATTTGGGCTTTGGGCCCAAAAGTCTTGGACTTGGGCCTAGTTGGGCTTCGTCTCAACTCCGATTGCATGGGTTTTGGGCTACAATTTATATTTCTTTTATTATTATTATTATTATGATTATTATTATTATGATTATTATTATTATTATTAATTTCGTCCATTTTCTGGAAGGCTTGTGGCAGCTCTGCCTTATCTGTCTCCTCCATCGAGAGGGAAAGAAGGTACTGTAACAATGGCAAGAATGCCGTCACTGCCAGGCCTCCACCTATTTTCCTCTCTCCCTTCAGCTCCGCCACCGCACGATCCCTCCTCCGCTTCTACTCCTTCAACACCCATTCCAATTCCCAAATACCCTCAACCCAAATCCCGCATTCTTCGAACCAACCCTCCAAAACCACCTAATCCTGCTCTCAAAACCTTCCACCGCCGTTCCAAATACTACAAGCCTGTCAAGGACGGAGTAATTTCATCCCACGGTGATCGCGCCGTCGTCATTGGCGATTCGGGTGTCTCGTATCTACTTCCCGACGCTCCATTTGAGTTTCAATATAGCTACTCTGAGATCCCCAAGGTCAAGCCCATTGCAATTCGTGAACCAGCGTTTCTTCCCTTTGCACCTCCGACGATGCCGAGACCCTGGACGGGCAAAGCTCCGTTGAAGAGCTCGAAGAAGAAAATCCCTGTATTTGATTCCTTCAATCCGCCTCCTCCTGGTACGAAGGGAGTTAAGCAAGTCGAAATGCCTGGCCCGTTCCCGCTTGGCAAGTATCCGAAAGAGGGGAAAAGCAGAGAGGAGATACTTGGGGAGCCCCTCAAGAATTGGGAGATACGCATGCTGGTGAAACCCCATTTGTCACATAATCGCCAGGTTAATCTTGGTGAGCTATGCTTTATTTTCCCCGTTTCCTTATGCAGTTCAACTATCGCTTGTTGTTATGTGATCATATATATATATGCCTTGTTGCGATTCCCAGTTCTATGATCGGCTGAAGTTGGTGACCTTTTTTCATTTGAATTGGACGTGTTAGGAAGGGATGGACTTACCCACAACATGTTGGAATTGATACATTCTCATTGGAAGCGGCAGCGTGTCTGTAAAGTTCGCTGCAAAGGTGTTCCCACAGTTGATATGGACAATATCTGCCATCATCTCGAGGTATTATTTTCTCACATTCTTCATTTTGTAGTCATTTCTATTCAATTGTATGAAGCAAGTTTTGTTTTATTTTGCCTTCCCTTATGACTGTTCTGCTAGTTTTACAATACCAAATTTGTATCACACTTTCCCACGTAATTGTGGGTACAGTTGTAACCCGCCCAAGCCCACCGCTAGAAGATATTGTCTTAGGCTTTTCCTTTCGGGCTTCCCTTCAAGGTTTTAAAACGTGTTTGCTAGGGAGAGGTTTCAGGTTTCCATACCTCTGTAAAGAATGTCAATGTTTCGTTCTCTTCCTCCAACCGATGTGGGATCTCACAATCCACCTCTCTTCGGGCCCAGCATCCTCGTTGGTACACGTTCCCTTCTCCAATCGATGTGGGACCCTCAATCCACTCCCTTTGGGGGCCCAGTGTCCTTGCTGGCACACCGCTTCATGTTCACTCCCTTCGGGGCTCAGGCTCCTCGTTGGCACATCGCCTGGTGTCTGGCTCTAATATCATTTGTAAAAGCCCAAACCCACTGCAATCAAATATTGTCCTCTTTGGTCTTTCCCTTTCAGACTTCCTCTCAAGTTTTAAAACGCATATGCTAGGTAGAGGTTTCCACACCCTTATAAAGAATGTTTCGTTCTCCTCGCCAACCATTGTGGAATCTCACAATGGTGATATGTTTTATGGATTGCATTATAATCCTCTGAGAAAGCAAGAGAAATATGGCATAATTCACTCATAACCAATGCTAAATGTGCCAAACTCCAAAACATTATGTCACAAGCTTATGTTGTGGCGCTGGATGAACCATGCTATCCTAATTCAGACCAACCTAATAAAATCTACCAGGTTTGTATGCTACCAACATTATTCCCATTTGACCGATAACGAGACCGTATTCATCTTGTACAACATGATAAGGAATTGTCCCTGAATCGATTTCCTCTAGTTTGCTACTGCATGATATGAGTTTTCTCTTTTTCTATAAGAATGCTGTCCCTGAATGTTTACATTCCCCAAACTCTTCCTGACAAATTCCCTTTTGATTTATGAGAAACAGCCAGCATTCTCAGTTCATTTACATGTTAGTTTCTTGTGCTAATGACTCCAGGAAAAAACAGGTGGAAAAATAATTCACCGAGTCGGTGGCGTATTATATCTTTTCCGAGGTAGAAACTACAATTATC
This sequence comes from Cucurbita pepo subsp. pepo, assembly GCF_002806865.2. NCBI lineage: Eukaryota > Viridiplantae > Streptophyta > Magnoliopsida > Cucurbitales > Cucurbitaceae > Cucurbita > Cucurbita pepo. Next base: position 9,215,080 of record NC_036638.1, read on the forward strand.
GTACTCGCCCTCAATACCCTGTAATGCTGTGGAAACCTGCGGCCCCTGTGTATCCAAAACTCATTCAAGAAGCTCCAGAAGGTTTAACAATAGAGGAAGCTAATGAGCTAAGGATGAAAGGGAAAAATCTTTTGCCAATATGTAAATTAGGTAAATGAGTATATCATTCTCCACGGTCTCCAAAAAGAGTTCTTTAATTCCATATTGCTATCGACCTAAGATGATCCTTTCTCTATTTTTCTGTTTTTCTTTATGGTCAACTTTGAAAGTGAGATAATTTATAGTGCTTTTGTGAAAGAGGCAATGTTAGTCATTTGTGAAGATGTAAATTAGGTGATGAAGCTAATGAGCCAAGACTTTAAGAATGGAAAAGAAATTTTGATGTGGAATGGGATGCGACCATGACGGGCAACGTGATTCCATGGAGTAATAGGTTTTGTCAGTTTGGTTGGGTTGGATTACCAATATAACCAACCCGAACTTGTGGGTTGGTCCAAAAAAATTCCTCAACCCAACCCGGACCATGTACACCCCTAGTATTATTGTACTAACTCACCTATAGCCTACTAAAATTTAATTTGTTATTCATTTGGACCGTTTTTTTTAACCTTAATGCAATTGCTTGTAATTTATACAAAGTGGTCTCATTTGATCCCCTTTATAAGTTTTGAGCTTAATCTATCTCCTTTTGCAGCAAAAAATGGTGTGTACATTTCCTTGGTGAATGATGTAAGGCACGCTTTCGAAGGAAGCATTTTGGTGAAGGTTGATTGCACTGGGATGCATGAAAGTGATTATAAAAAGTTGGGTGCTAAACTCAAGGTTGGCATACATTTTCATCCTTTAATCTCTGCCTCGTTCTTTACTCATTGCCTTGTCTATGGTGATTCTTAGAACGTTGCTTGCATAGAAATTAGTAGTTAGAGCCAAAACTCCTCATACAGCCTGCTATATCAATGGAACTGAGTTGAGCCTTGTCATTCTCTTTTCTGCCTATGTATATTTGCTTGCGATATCATGTAAGACTTCGAACTCGATTGCAATTGCATCTTACGATTTCTGTATGCAGCACGCTTGAAATGCTGGCTCTGTATAGTTTACTTCGGAAGCAGCAGTTTGAAGATCATACGATGATCGTTTGACGTAGATTATTAATTATAACTACTTGATTTTTGTTTACAGGAATTGGTTCCTTGTGTGTTATTATCATTTGACAACGAACAGATATTGATGTGGAGGGGAAAGGATTGGAAGTCAGATATTTCAGAAGATCCTTCTGCTACACTTCCTAGTCAAGCACGCACAAATGATGGTTTGTGTTCAACTGGTTAGTATATTCCTTTCATTTAATTAAACACTCAATAATCTTTGCTCTTTTGTTACTTTTTCTAGGCGAGTCTATTGAGAATGGTGACCTCTTACATGGCAATCATCAGACGATCAAAACTAGCCCAAAAATGAAGCTGTTATGGGAGAAGGCTATTGATTCGAACAAGGCATTGTTGCTAAATGAGATAGGTCTTGCTCCTGATGACCTTTTAGAGAAAGTTGAGGAGTTTGAGAGAATTTCACAAGCAACCGAGCATTCATATCCAGCATTAATCATGTCAAGTGAAGATGACAGCAGCAGCCCAGATGACAACCTTGAAAGTCAGGATCACGACGAGTCTAACTACAGCTCCGATGATGACGAAGATCGGGAAGGAGACCTTTTTGATAATGTTAACCCGACTGTACCTATGGGATCATTACCTGTTGATATCATAGCAAAGAAGCTCAGACCTGAATAGATCAATGTTGCTTTGGTTAGTAAATTTCATGTTCGTGTATGACAAGGGAAAAGCTGCATATTTTCAGTGTATCTATTTGTAAAGAAAGTAATTGTACTTTGAAACTCATTGACCAAAACAAGTTGAAAAGGAATAAAGAATTGGTTCCTACTGTCTTAAGACACTACAAAAATTGGTATGCAATTCAGAAGTCTCAAAATGGCAATTCAAGTACAAATTTGGGAGTTCATACTGAAAGGGCGAAAAAGACACCAATCATTATGTAGACTCGGATATACAGCTACACGTGTTCCCTTATAAATTGCTCCACCTCAGATACTTCTCCCTTCAAACCAGAGGCTTCAGCAACTGTTACTTTGTTATGGCACTGTGTGAACGAAAAAGCTTTTCCAGTTACTCCTAGTGTGAAGTCATTTGAGATATCAGCATCTGAGATTGCGCTTCTCGATACTCGTAACTTGTCACTGTACAAACATATAAAAACACAATGCTGAAAATTGCAATACAAATTCATGGCAGATCATTAAAAAGATGTTGCTAATATAGAGAGTTGAATGCCATACATCTCTTTTTCCATCTGCTTGTTAATAAACTCCTTTGTGTGGGCTGTCACCTTGTCTGCTTTGTTGCATAGTATCAGAACAGGGATTTTCTTCTTCACAACACTCGCATTAGTCAGGATGTCATAGAGGTACCTTCCATAGAAATTTAATTAAATTAAACTAGTAACAGATATGGACAGCGCAAGTGAGTGCTTAATGTGACAAATTACGTGCTTTCTATGGTGATATGGAATGTTTTCTCGAGAGAACTGGGAGAACTTAGGAGACTCAAGCTTAAGTAACACATTCATGAAGAACTTGGGCTACTCAAAACATCTCCATTCATATAGTAAATGCACATGAATGTAAACAAAAAGTTGAGAGGACTAATCCATTACTCTGAAGCTGCACGACAGTTGGGCAAAAAATCCAAAGCATCCACCACAAAGACTACACCAGCTGCTTGAGGCAGAAATTCATCTAGTTTGGCTCGAAGGCGAGAATGCCCAGGAACATCAACAAGATGAACAGGCTTCAGTTTGTCCTTCTACCAAGACACACAAAGAAAAAAAAAATCTATTATTTTAAAAACTGCTGAAAACAGAAACCAAGCGGCAATGATCGTATTGATGTCAAAGCTGAAATGGGTCGGCGATGGAGCATTCTCAATTCCTGAGTATCAGTACTAGAAAACAGAAATTACCTTGGTTATTTCAGAATGAAGCACAAAAGTGCCCTCATTAGGTTCCATTGATGTAACAGTACCCTGATGAGACGAACCATCACGAAGCTGCAAAGGCATAAAAACATCATAAATGACAACAACACATTTAGAAGGCAAGAGGTTTTCCCCCCTTCTTTACCTTAATACATTAATCTTTAGCACATATATATAGGTGGGTATAGCATCATCATACACCCAAAAGAAATTATGCTTTGTCTCAAATTGTGCTATGCTTTGAAGTATCCAAGACATCAAACACCAAGAATGTCTACAGACTATTCCAAAATAACATTAGGGCCTTTAAGGCTACTTCTTGCGAAGATGATGAGAAATATAATTAGTGTATAAACTCATATGACAAAAGGCTTAACCACTCAAATGGAATCGAAGTATATGAAGAATGCAATTAAACCAACAAGGCAGATGCTTACTTGATAAAAAAGAACCGTTTTCCCACTTCCACTGAGCCCACTGAGTAGAATGATGTTCGATTTTCTGCGCTTAAACAAGCGAGCTACGGGGAGAGAAGGGGGAGTAAATTTCAATTCCAAAATGTTCCACCATATACCATTACAGAAAGGCACATTCAGATAAAGAAAAAGACTCACTCAATAAAAGAAGTAGAGTGGTAAATAACAACACAGCAACCCCAACGTAGAGTTGAATTGGGGGTATTTGGTGAACAAGCTCCAAGCCTTGTTCTACCCATTGCTCCACCTGAACCTTCCACTGTTCCGCACCCTCCATTTCTAAAATTTTAGAGTCGATACGCTCCAGAAGTTCAATTCTTCAAATCAAACCGAACTTTTCAGTCAAAATTTCCTCGCCCCCAAATTCTACTCGAAACCCTACACCCAGAAAACCAATTGACGACAATCGATGGAATCCACGAAACAGAAATCACGAAATGAAGAATCGAGCTGAAGAGAGTACCTGATCCGATAATCCGCTGCAAATCTGAAATGCGAAGAAAATCAATTTGGGGACGAATGAAATTACCCAGTACGCTCGCGGTGAGGCCTAGAAGTCCACCGTCTCTGCTTTCTTTCCTTTCATTCCCTTCTTTAATTAGTTTTTTCTAATATAAAATTTTGTTTTATTTGCCTCAAAACTTCTCTCCTCTCTTTTTTATTATTTAATGGTTCTTTCTTTTTTTTTTTTTTTTCCCTTTTTCATAAAATATTAATTAAAATTTTAAAAGTTGATAATTTCATTTTTTTAACTAAAAAAAATCACTATTTTATTAAAAAGATATAAACTTGAGAACGTTGAATTCGTTTTAGAAGAGATTCAAATTTCAGACTTTTTAGTCGAGCTTGTCTTCTAGCATGGGAGGATGAGTCAACTTTACTAAGAAAGTTAAGTTGAAGTGTCGAGTAGAGAGAGAGATGAACTTTGTGCTCAAGCACAACGATCGTAAACTTACACTCTTACTGGACTCAACCTAACCAACCTAAAGATTACGATGAGTCTAATTGCGGGATTAGGTGCTAAGTTGTTGTACAGATAAAGGCGAGATCAGAATGAGTTAAGCCTTTCGATAGGGGCACAACCCAGTGTCTGACTATCTAAATAAGTTATAAGTCGTAGGTCATCACCACCTAGTGAAAAATCCATTTAACTCGACTTTAAGACTAACAAATGTGACTCATCTATAACGTTAGAAACACAAAGTCATTGTCTTGCCACATGGTCGGACAAATTTTCCCTTTATGTCCAGCCACTATCTGAACATTTTATAATTGCAGAACTTCAATGATCATGAGATATTAAACTCATTCATAACATAGGGTTGAATCAATTTCAAATTTTCTAATCTTTAAGCAATTTGTTGAATACCGTTGGTTTCATGTTTCTCTTTCGCAATTTGTTGACGGGTTCTACTCTGGTGCAATGTAGGGTTTAAGGAATGGCGCGTTGCTTTGTGAGATCTTACATCGATTGGAGAGAGAGGAACGAGTGCCAGCGAGAACACTGGACCCTGAAGATGGTAGATTGTGAGATCCCTCATCGGTTGGCGAAAAGAACAAAAACATTCTTTATAAGGGTATGGAAACCTCTCACTAGTAGACACGTTTTAAAAACCTTGAGAGAAAACTCAAAAGGTGGTAGGTTTTGGCTGTTTACGTGCTTAATGAGTTATTTTTGGTAGTGTGCGACTACAAATCCTAATGGTCGTATTAGAGCGCTTGTGAATGGAGACGGAATAACTAACTTTACCGACGTAGCTGCTACGTTTAGTGGCATAATCAGGGACTTAAAAGGAGAAGTTATAGCAATCAACTTAGTTGTAGGTGTATGGCCCTGAAGCAACAATGAATGGCAGATGCAAGCATACCATTAAATGCATCACGATTAAGATCCCACATCGATTAGACAGGAAAACAAAGCATTACTTATAAGTGTAGAAAGAACTCCCTGACATACACGTTTTAAAATGTTTTGGGAAGACCCAAAAAGGACAATATAGACTAGTGATATGCTAGTGAAGACGCTAAGTCACAAGAGGATCCCATGTCAGTTGGAGTTGGAGAAGAAATTAAGTAATTAATTTAAAAAAATAATTATTATTTTCGTAAAATAAAAAATTGAAATAGGCGTTTTAAATAATAATCTTGAGAATTAATAATATTAATGGTAAAATTTAAAAATTAGAAATATATATAATTATTTATAAAATGAAGGAAAAAGATAAGAAAAAAAAAAAAAACATAGTCTATCAACTGTTCTTTTCACGTGTACTTTATAAAAAAAAACAAAACATAATAAATGCACGTTTTAAATCCACGTTGAAAAGACTATAGGAGATGGGGACAGAATCCTCAGCTTCGCCGCCTATAATTATAAAACAACGCCTGCCTGAAAAACCAATCAAGCCTCGCTCCCATGTCTACAGAAGAGACGGCGGACGAGCAAGACGGCGCCGCTGTCCACGGCGACATTTTGGAGTGTATTCTCTCTCACCTCCCTCTCATAGATCTCGCCTCCTCCTCCTCCGTTTCACGTGGCTGGGAACGCGCCGTCTCTTCCTCTCTCTCTCATTTCAACGCCCTCAAACCATGGCTCCTCCTCCATTTCCACCCCAAATCCTCTCCTTCCGCCGCCGCATACGACCCTCGCTCCGCCGTCTGGATGAACATCAACTACCACTCTCCGATCCCCCCCACCGCCCATCTCCAATCATCTCACTCCTCTTTACTTTACACACTCACCCCCTCCAAATTCTCTTTCTCAATCGACCCCCTCCACCTCACGTGGCAACACGTGGATCCCCCGCTGACTTGGCGAACCGACCCAATAGTTGCCCTCGTTGCCCACAGACTCATCGTCGTCGCCGGCACGTGCGTCTTCAACGACGAACCTCCCGCCGTTGAAATTCACGACTTGAAATCCAACACGTGGGACACGTGCGAAGAATTACCCTCAATCTTCGCCGAATACGCAACCGCCATGTGGTTCTCGATTGCCGTTGACGACAACAATTTACACGTTATGCATAAAGCATCCGGAGCGGTATTTTCATTCGACCCGATAAATAAATCATGGGCCGGGCCATTTGACATGAAACCCGACCCGGATATTTTTACATCGATAATCGGATTTGCCGGCGGCGGAATGGTGATTGTAGGACTCTTGGGGTCGCCGGAGGATGTTAAAAGCGTGAAGATATATAAAGTGGTGGTTCAATTTTTTCAGTGTCGGAAAATTGGGGAAATGCCGAAGTCATTCGTTGAGAAATTGCAAGGAGAGAGTGCAGAAATGGCGTCGATCGGCATGTCGTCGGCCGGAGATTTCATATTCCTTCACCACGGTTCTGACCCAGTGGAGGTGATACAGTGCGAGGTGGTCAGCGGCGGCGATGGCGGTTGCAGGTGGGGAATTGTCCCGAATACGGTGGTGGATGATCGGACACGGCTCCGGCGATTGGTGTTCACCAGTTCCAACGTGGGCGTAGAAGATTTGCAGAGAGCGTTGAGATCAGAAAGTCCTCAAACCACCATCAAGGTCAAGGAATCCGACGGACTGAATTAGATCACTTTTTTTATAAAAAAAACACATCTATTTTCTGGATATTATGTTTATGTTTTTTCTAATATATGGAAATTTCTGTCTCCACATTTATATATTCAATCCAAATATTATTTCAGTATTATCAGTAATTGAATATTATTTCCCAAGCTTTGTTTAATTATTGGCTAAATTATTTTTTCTAAAAAAACATTAATAAATTAAAAAAAAAAGAATATTAATAATATCGCTAAACAATAGAAAAAAATATATTCTTAAAATTTTATAGATACCTTTTTAACACATTATTCATTTTAAAACTTTTTTAAAAAGAATTAAAGTTTTTTTTTTTTTTTTAAATTTGATAGAAAGTACACATGAATATATTTATTAATTTAGTTACATAGGTTAATTTTTTTATATGTACCATTCGGGGTGTACATTCAACCCGACAATCCAACGATCCGGACCAACCCATCCCGAACTATAAGGGTTGGGTTGGGTTGGATTAGCATTTCGGGTAGGATTGGGTCCATTTTTCTGAACCCGAACTGAGTCGATTTGGTTTCAGGTTTATGGGCAAAAGTTTCTGGTTGGATTGGGTTACCAATCCAACCAACTCGAACTTTCGGATTGAGTTAAAAAAAATCATCCAACCCGACCCAACCCGGACCATGTACACCCATATGTACCATCAACCCTCACTTTAAAATTAATAGTTATTGACATTTGTCGATGCCAATGAATGTCATGTATAATGATTGTAAAATATATTAATTTCAATATCATTTTCAAATAATTCATTAATTTGGTTATATGTCAGGCCGAATTTAAAATTATTTTTACTTAAATTTTCCAACCATATCTCACTTGTCCAACGCGATATTAAATATTTGATTTAACATCACTCTCTTTTTTTGTTTTGTTAATATTAAACTATATAGTAATTAATATCTATTCTATCTTCAAACTATCACTATAGTAGCTGTGGGCTCTCCTATTATTATTTATTGATAATAATAATAATAATAATAATAATGAATAGTATTTTTTAATTTCTCCACCATGTGTAATTCTTTAAAATTGGTGGGGCTGCTGAATCAAATCTTGGTAGGCCTCCACCAGTATTATTTATTAATATTAATGACTGGTAGGCCTTTCAAATTTCTCCCCCATATTTATTAATTTATAATTCGTTGAACCCAATAAAAATAAATTAATTAATTAATTAAAAAGAAACATGGGCCTAATACAATCACGAGGCCCACAAACTTTTCTACCAGTTCGTTGATAAGTCCAGCCCATAAAAAACGTGGCTGGATTTGAATCCAAAGCCCAAACCCACCTCAAAATTTATTAATACGTCATTAATATTTAGTGAACCAATTAAAAATATATATTTAATATTGGTAATTTTTCCGTGAATAAATAATGTAAAAATGGGTAAATGGAATATATTATACCCTCTAATAATTGTTATTATTATCAATTAGGGAATCCTGGAACCTAGCTTTTTGACCAGGCTTTGTATCAGCTCCTTTTTATTTATTTATTTATTTATTAAAAAAAGTTTACAAAGTGGGCTGGGCCGAGCCCAGTCCAGTATCTAATATAAAGTGCGTTTTTTTTTTAATTAATTGTTTATTTAAGCATGTTTTATTGGAGGATAAAAAGGAACTACCAAACAGCGTCTAGTGCACGTGACCGGTTTGTTGACTCGTCTCATACCTTGTCATCTCGGTGGTTTGAAGCTACAGATCAGGAACCAATCACATCGAGACACGTGGGGATTTTTTTTTTCTTTTTTAATTTAAATGTCAAATTCAATGGAGGTTAGTTGGTTTAATTGATGAGGAGGTATCAAATGAAAACGACATGTCGCTGTGTTTGAGTTGCCACGTAGGTGTCTGACTTGTCCTCTTCCTGTTAATTAATATCTTAATAATATAGAGATAAAAGGTGATTATATATTATTCCGCGACCAAGATTTGTGATTTGAAGATTTTTGAACCGACAAATCGGAACTTAGTGGGTTGTAATCTCCACCTAATCTCCATTAAAAGTCGTGTTAAACATTGTTCAATTCAAAACCCTCTTTCACTAATAAGGGTGGTTTTTGGAACACGTGTAAATTAATAAAAATTAGGATATTAAGTGAATTAAATATTCTAATTATAATTATCGTGGCTATTTAAACACGATCATGCTTGTAATCCCTATGTTAAATTCATGCAAATTTACAATACTAAGGGCACGTGTATGGTTGACTAAGAAGCAATTAACTAATCAAGGATAATTATAAACATTATTATACTAATTTAGCTATTGTGATGAGGCTAAGCAAGCATCAATTCTGTATGTCCAATCTTTTAATTAAATTATATATTTATATTAATAAATTCTGAGTATATTTATATTAATAGCTTAAGCCCACTTAAGCCCACTTATTATTGCTCGTTACAGTCTCTTATAAAAATGTTTAGTTCTCTTCTTCAACTCATGTAAAATCTTACGATCCATCTTTTTGGAGTTTGGTGTATGACTATGATACCATTTGTTACCGCTCAAGTCCACAAGGAGTAGATATTGTCTGTTTTGGTCTGTTATGTATTGACGTCAGACTCACGATTTTAAAACGCGTCCGATAAAGAAAGTTTTCGAGATACATTTGTCATATAATTATTAGTTTTCTTAAAAAAAAAAAGTTTAAACCCACCACTAATTATGGTCAATTCCTCACCTTTTTCTTCTCACTATATAAACACACAGACACAGCCTATTGTTCCTTCAAGCCAAGGAGATTCTCTGTGGACTATGTCTGAGTTTGAGGCCATTTTTCTTCGCGAATTCTCAGCCGTCGGATGGAAGCCCAGATCAAGAGGGAAGTTAATGAGAAGGGACGATCGAATGGTGCAGGTTTGATTTGAAACTCAAAACTGTAGTAGTAGTAGTCTGTAAGTTTAACCAGTTAAGTAAACCTAGGGTTTGCCAGAAAACGACATGGTTCTTCACGCAGAATTTGTTTTTACTTGCCCTAAAACCGACGGATCGATCAATCAATCAATCAATCGTTATATGAAAAGGTTGAATTAGTCAGCAGTATTTTATTTTATTTTATTTTTAAAATAGAAAGACCCTACCAACAAACTTGGAAACCCCTCCACTTTTTCTCCCATCCTTTTCCAAACGTGCCCTTCATTCTCTACTTCGCACCCCACTGTAACTCGCCTGTGGTCCCCACCACTACCCTAATCAGACGGTTTATGCTCTGTGGAGCCCACCACCGAGTACCTACAGTAGCATTGGTGGAGCTTCTTTACCTTTTTTTTTTTTTTAATTTAATTTAATTTTTATTTTTAAGTTTAATTAATTCGGAGGAGGTGATCAACTTGGGGTTTTGTCGGCCCTCGCCTATCACATTACCAGAATCATGTCGGCCACCGTGTAAAAAGGTATTTTTCGAATATTTTTTTTTCGCATTCCTAAATTCCTTTTATTTTAAATTATAACGTTTTTTTTTTAATAATAATAATTAAAAGCACCACAGAAAATTCATTTTATTAGTCATTTATAATTAACTGGACAAGTAATTTAAAATTTATGACAGTAAATATTGTGTCTAATCAATCCGTACATGTTCATTTTTAAATGTTAAATAATAGAACTCCACGCTAAAAACAAAATAAAACTTACAAATATTTATTATAATTTATGACAGTAAATATTGTGTCTCAAACATGTTTTTTTTTTTTTTTCAAATGTTAAATAATATAACTCCACAATAAAAACAAAATAAAACTTCAAATATTTATTAAACATTTTATAAAATAATATTTAAATATATATATATATATATATATATATATATATATATATATATATATATATATATATATATATATATTAAGAATTTAGTAGTGAGTGTGAGTAAATGACAAGACACTAATTATTCATTTTAAATTGAAAAATTTAAAAATTTTAATTAATTTTAATACTATGTTTAAAAATACTCATAAAAATTTTAAAATAACACGAAAAAAAAAAATTCTCAAAATTTTAAAGGTCATTTCCAAACATTTTATTTTTATTTGTTTATTTTTAAATATAAATGGGTACTAAACCCTATTTACCCTTAATAGATTTGTATATTTTTTTAAAGTTGGAGGATATTGATATTACTTTAGAAGTTTATGGTATATTTTAAAAGTGGTATCAACGGTTATATATACTAACAGAAGGATATTTTTGAACTTTTAAAAAAATTTAAAGGACTTTTTTTTTTTTAATGAAATTTATGGGTATTAAATGTATCCTTTTAATGAAATAAAATTCAAAAAGAATTTTATTTATTTAGTATAAAAAAAAAAGAAAAAAGAAAAAAAAATACAAGTTTGAGATTTATTACGTAAAAATAATAATAATAAAAAGCTTGAGGACATTTGAAAATTTTTAAATTCAATCATCTATCAATACACAACACATACATTCGAGGGGATGAAATTGTAATTTACACCCACAATTCGATATTATTAGTTATTTAATGAAACCAAAAAGAAAATGAACGGTTTGTTTTTATGAAATGGAATAAAGCAGCTTTATAATATAAATAAATCTGAAAATACCAATTTTGTTGCCCGCTCAGATATTTAAATACGATGGAGGAAAGATTATTGCCCAAGGTAGAAAGAGAGCATTATAGTTTTCCTCATTATTTTATTTTATTTATTTTTTAGATATTCCCATCTCAACATTAAAAATATATATTTAAAAAATTTAATTGACACTTTAATTTACAGAATTTGATGAGTGACCCATGTTATTTCTGAAATTAATTGCATGAACAGATTTTGCCATTTTTGTCCTTTTCTTTTTTTAGTTGGCCCCAGGACATAACTTATAACACAATTATAACTTTATAGATATGTTCTTTTTTTTAATTTGATTGACGAGGACAAGCTGTTTTCTTTTTTTCTTTTTATTTTCAAAACATATCTAAGCTTAAAAAAAAAAAAAAAAAATGAAAGCTNAATGGTTAGTATTTTGTTTTAGAAATAAAATTGAATTTTTTATTATAATTTAAAAATATTATTAAACTTACCCATTAAAATTTAAAAAATCCTATGACACCTCATAAATTATTATATAAATATTTTAATATTACTCTTGAAAATTAATGAATATTTTGGAAGTTTTTTAAAATAACAAGAAACTTTTAAAAATTGAAAGACATATTTATAAACTATACCTTTTGAAAATTAAAATAGTATTTTTAAAAATCTTTTAATTGTTTTTTCAAAACCAAGTATTTGTAAAAATATATTTTTATATATTTTAAACGTAGGTTTTTAGATTTTCTTAAAATTTAAGGGTATTATTGAAAATTTTAAAAATTTAAGGATTTTTTTAACGATGTTTTTATTAATTTAAATTAAAATTGATAGACTTATGGGATATATATTAATTGTAATTGGATAACCATACGGAATTGCTTTAAAAAGGTCCATACTGTGAGGACAACTACGAGTTCAAGGAAAATGCATACACATGTCTGCATGTCCCTCTCTCTCTCTCTCTCTCTTTTTCTCTCAAATAATGCAACCAATAAATAATATTTTAAATTTTGAATTATTTTTACGCACATTACATTTCCCATATTTTCATAAAACAACAAAAATATATTAAAACCTCCAATAAAACATTATACTAAAAAAAAAAATCTCAATAAATGCTTTAAATCTAAAGGGTTTAATTGACGAAGGTACAATAATCAGAGACTTAAATTTAGGAACTTTAATATTGTAGGAATTGGATTGGAAAATCTTGGGAAAATTTTATATTAAAAATTAAAAATTAAAAATTAATAATATTATATTAATTATTAAAAAAAAAAGACATATTATTGAGGATTTAAGATTAAAATTAAAAAATATAGGAATTTATTATTATTATTATTATTTTTTGAAGGGTTCGGAAAATATTTAGGTAGGTGAAAAAAATAATGGATGATTTTTTTTTTTTTTTTTTAATTTTTAAATTGGCAAGTGCTGATTATTATTATTATTTTTTTTTTTTTAAAGGAAAGGTGGAGTCCAGAAGAAAAAAAAAAAAAAAGTGGCTAGTTTCTCTCTTTCGTCTAAGCTCTCGCACAGTGCGGAGCCAACCTAAGCATCTTATTCGTTGTTTGTTCTTCGGAAAAACACACTACTCGAGAACACCTGCAATTCTTCTCTGCCACTCCCAATTCCGGCAAACTCCATCTTCTTTCTTTCTGTTCAATCTCTTCCTATTATTCCTCTGCCGATTATTTTGTTTCCTTCTTTTAATTTCCAGTTGATCATCGCATACACATCCTCCCACGATTTCTCTCTCTCTCTCTCTCTACCTTTTGTATTTGTTTGCGCCTTCAATAAGGTATACTGCTACTATGGAAGAAATGTACGGCTTGCAGTCCACGGCGGAGTATTCGGATAAGGCGTTGATGTCGCCGGAGAATCTGATTTTTCCGCCGGATTATCAGAGCCTTTTAGTGAGCTCCGGAGCGTTTCGTGATCGGATTCCAGTGTTTGGATCCAACGATTTGCTTTCGGCGGCGGCGTCCGCGATTTCGGAAGCTGAAGCAGTATCGATCACGCCGGAAATTCAAGGTGAAGAAGATATGGTGAACGTGATCAAAGCGAAAATTTCTTCTCATCCTACTTATCCTCGTTTGCTCGACGCCTATATTGACTGCCAAAAGGTGAACTCCTAGGCTCTATTTCTCTCTGAACCAGAGAACAAAAATAAAAGCAGGCGATCCACTTCTCACACTGTGGTTTAACACAGACACCTTCATAAAATCCTGAATCCTTATCCTCTCTCCCTATTTCTTAATTAATATTATTATTTTGCTCTCTTTTGTTTTATAACCAGAGAACAAAAAGCTTTCTCGCCTTTAAATGCTTCCGTAGACACTGTCAACGAAGAAATAATTAACTAGGATAGAGGGGATTTGGCTATTTACTAGAACGATTTCTTTCTGGGTTTTAGACCTGCCGAGGGTTCAGTTTTTGTCTCCTCCAATTTTCTCTTTCTTTTAAGCTTCAAACGTCTTAAAGAAGAACAAGATTATGCTTACCCGATTTCGAATTTGGCTAGAAAGGGGGAAAACTGCGAGATGATCGATTATGATTCCGGATTTGTTTATTTTCTGTTGAAGTAATGATTGGAGAATTTGTTAGGTTGATTATTGTATGATATCGAGGCGTTTGAAGTCCGTGGGGGATTATTTCTTTTTGTAACAAACTGATTCTCGCGTGTATAATGAGATGCGGGTTTACTTTGCACAGGTAGGGGCGCCTCCAGAGATTGCACATTTGTTAGAGGGAATCCGTCAAGAAACCGACCTTTGTAACCGTCACGCTGTCACCACGTGCTTAGGCGCAGATCCTGAGCTCGATGAATTCATGGTTACTTCTTCGTCCTTCTCCTTCTCCTTCTTCTCCATTAACAAACCGAAATCTCTTTTTTGTTTTGCTTTTGTTAATTTTATGAGTCTTGTTTTTAGGAAACGTACTGCGATATGTTGGTGAAGTATAAATCAGATCTCAAAAGGCCTTTCGACGAAGCAACTACATTCTTGAACAAGATCGAACTGCAACTTAGTAGCCTCTGCACTGGCGCCTTCTCCAGAAGCCATTCCGGTCTGTATTGTTTAATTTCTCATTCTCTTTGATTACTATTCCCCGTTTCAAATGCTAGTTGATCGTTTGGTTTTATTTTGTGAATTAAATTTAACTAATTAAATTTTTATTGCCGTTGCCCGTATTGGTTTTAAGGAAATGACCCAAAAAAAATAGGGAGTTCTTAAGATTACTTAGGAGGAATGGCGTGGAATTATTTTTCTCTTTTTTTCTTAGTCTTATTGCTGATTGGAAAATCCAAGGTCTTAACAACCAATAATACAAAGGAACAGCGAAACCCTAGGAACTATATTTGATTGCAACTCTCATCTACAGGCGCTGTTTTTGGATTACGACCTTGTTAATTGTACGTTGAATTGTGATTCTTTATTGATCATATTGGAAATCTACAAGTGCAATAATGAAGCTTCCAAATAGTGTTTTCTAATAATTTAGAGTTCTAATTATTATATTTTGCTTTGGTTTAACTGCGGTTGCTCATCTATCTTGTTTGTTGTGTTTGTTTCCTTTTCCTCATTTTTTATTTATTTTCTTTTTTAGTTTTTCATGTTACATGGCTAAAAAATTAATAATAGAATAAAAATAAAACCTGGATGTGAACTTTTTCCGTGTTAGAGATTCTGATTTTGACATTTCAGAGTTCAGTGTGACGACATTGGAAATAGTAATATGATTTGGCGTATGGTATTAATTATTATTGTTTTCCCATTACTGTCCTCTAGTAAAAATAAATAAATGAAAAATCCTTAGTAAAAGGTTCAATTTTATATGCATCTCATGTTAATATGGTTTCTTGTTTTCAACTAGTCCTAATTCTCTTTATATAATTATAAACAAAAAGGGTAGGTTTTAATTCTTTGGTCCTAAATACAGGCGGTCTAAATCTATCGTGTCTTGTCTTTTAATTCTTTTATGACATGTCTTTGTAAACCTATCAATGTGTTCATGTTAATATCCATATATGCCATTTGTCTATCATTATTAGTGTAGTTATGTGTCCTTAAATGTTTGAGGTTTTAATATCTACGATCCTCCATGTTAGTAACTTTTTCGTTGGTTTATAAGTTATTTTTTTATTTCTGAAATTTTTGGCTCAGCTGAGAATAATTAGTGTATCATACCAAATATAATATTACAATTCTAGTTGAAAGGATTAAATCATATATGTATTCAGTTTAGAAGTTGATTTTGAGTTAATCTTTCAGTATTTGTATAGACGGCCTAGAAGCCATTTGTCCGTGACCACAATATTTGTTCCAATAATAATCTCTTGAATTTATCACTATTGTAGATTTATTTATTTATTATTATTTTTTTTGGCAAAAAAGGATGCCATTAAGAGAATAGAAATGGATAATTCTCACCCAAACAGCAAACTCATTGTGTTTGTGTGATAATCATTTGAGTGTTACACATATATGTCCGTATTATATGCTGATTCTTTCTTAAGATATATAATGGATATTGGCTTAGTTTGATTGTGATAGCTCTGATAATACTTGTCGAAGATATTTGTATTACAATTTCTAAATTCAATGGATTATGAGTGGTGCATGTAAGATGTGGGAAATGAGAAAATGAACCTTGGAACTTGTCGCTTGGGCTGCTGACTACCGATAAAGTGAAGTTTCAGTAATATCGTCTTGAAACTTGATTAGTTCATATAATTTCAATCCCCAGGTAGGAAAAACCTCATTATTAAAGAATATCAGTGACTTGCTTTGTGTTTTCCCTGACATGCAACTTATGGGAATGGGCATGTCAGGCTTTAAAGGTTAAATGTGATAATTTTTAAAATGAGTGAACTTAAAAGAAAAGCTTGTATATCAAAGATAATGGTTGGCAACTATTGTTTTTAATTTACTTTGGAAGTACAAATTAACTTTTCAGGTGTGAGGTTATCCTTATTAAAAAAACAGCCTCGTGTTCAGATTGTCTTAGCACGAGAGCTTTAGTGAGTCCTTTATATGCTTTCTCATATATAATCACTTATATTAAAGTCTCTTTGGTCATGCGACCGTTGGCAGATTTCCATTTGGATTTCGTATGGGCATATATTCACGTGCCCAAACGGTGGTATCTTGCTGGCTCATTTTTATGCAAAAATTTTGCATCTCAAGAGGACAACAAGGATTTGGCCTGAATTATTTGGCTTATTTTCTAACTACATTATTGCACTCTCTTTGGGCTTCCTTTCAATTTGTAAGGAATTTCCTTTGTATTATCTTGTCGTAATGCTTTTCCATCCTCATCCAGATCATCATTGATAGATAGGTTTGTGTTAGGAGCAAGCTAGGCCATAATTTTGATTATAGAAAATTTGTCCTAGTTAGCAGAAATTATTCCAGAAAATTTATTGTCTTTCATCAACACATGTCCATTTTTGTTTGGGTTTCTACTTCTAGAACCCGAATATAAAGGCGATGGTCTAGCTGTGTTCATCATACAAAATCACTATGTTTCTTTATGGACAGTGAGTTACTGCATTGATTTGTCTGGAACCACCAGCTAATTAATGATCATCTTTCTCTGGATAAATTAAAATTTTATGTAAAGGCATGAATAATGATTACATATTGGTTGCATATCTAGCTTACTTGTGATGCAGTGTAGTTATCTGCTTACTATTTGGTTTCCATAGTTTATCTATTGGTTACAGTGAAGCCTCACATTGTAGTTATCGGAACCCCTATTGTACACAGCAGAGTTCTTTGCAAATGAACTCTAATGTTCCAAGTGTAATATAACCGTTAGTAATTAGATCTGTGCTTTTCTGATGAAGAAGAATAAGATGGGCCTTTAAACTAGGGTCTGTAGGGGTGAGTGCTAGGTGGTTACTTACTTTTCTGTGCTACTAGAAAGAACGAAGCTGTTTGTTTCTTACATGTGTTTTTCATGGCCTTCCATCAGAAGGGTTTTCTAAGTCACCATTATAGTTTTCATGGCTTGTTTTGCTTGATCTCTATTTTTATCCAGGAGTAAGAAGTTTGAGGAAGAAAGGACAGCGTTCGGGGAGGAAAATAAGTTCTGGGTAATGGCATGGCCCGCTATGAAAATTGAAAAAGTTTGTCTGGGAGAGGAAAGAAGGGGATAAAAAAAAAGTTAGGGAAAAAAAAAAAGTGTGAAAAGTTTAGTGAAAAGCCCGGGTTGAGCGGGTGGTCGAGGTTTCCATACTGTCACATGTACTCCCGCAGTTTTCGCTGCGAAGGTGCTTTTGGTGCCCTCTCTTACCCACGCACTTATTATGCACTCCCAGCTGGTTAGTGGTTGTCACTTATATCGGCAAGTACTCTACCGTGTTATTTGTGCGGATGATGTGTACGACACGTGTCCCTTCCTCACTGGGTAGCTGGAGTTTACCGTGCCCACCCTCACTTGTACCCGTTGCTTTATCTTTCCCCCTTTGGGGGGGCCCCTTT
Organism: Cucurbita pepo subsp. pepo; assembly: GCF_002806865.2. Taxonomy (NCBI): domain Eukaryota; kingdom Viridiplantae; phylum Streptophyta; class Magnoliopsida; order Cucurbitales; family Cucurbitaceae; genus Cucurbita; species Cucurbita pepo. The sequence goes on from NC_036638.1 coordinate 9,233,242, forward strand.
TTCTTTCTTACACTAGGATTGAAGTTGGTGCCCATCATCGGCTTTTTTACTTTGTCTGAGCAGAATCAGCTAACTAGCCAAGAGATGAGAAAGGAAAGTCAGGGTTGGATCAGAATAGTTTCGCTAACCAGGTGGGATTCTCACGTTCTTGACACGAAAGAATCGCACACCCCCCTCCAGATATGTTGTGATGTTTGAAAGTTTGAAACTAGAAAGTGGTCTTAAAAGGGTGGTCATTTAATTCACTATCAACTAACAACTACCATGTGCTTTGTTCCTGGCTGTGGCTGGGCATTAGCCAGGAGTAAGGAAATGGGTTAAGGGTCACTTTCTGGTTAAAGAGAACTTCGCCAGACCATGTGGTGGGGGGCATTGCAGTACTGCTCATGGGATATCGTCGAGGGAGGGAGGAGGTTCTTATTAACCTCGAAGCTCTCGTGGGTCATTGCAGAAAGTGGATTTATGTCGCCGTTCAGTCTTGTCTATTCTGACAGTGAGTTCTTCACCCCCCCCCNGAACGACTTAACCAGACACTGCTGAAACGCAGCTTGGCTTCCCTTTTCCTTCTTCCTCTTTTGCAGTTAGCAGTCAAATCCTTGTTTTACCTTTGAAATGCCTTTTTTGTGGGGTCCTATCTTCCTGCCGTGCCCTTTCAATATCAATCTGCACTTCTTCTTTAAGACATTGAATCGTACATTTTTTCATTTCATTTACCATGGAGCTTTATTTCTTGCTTATACATGATCTGAATTACTACTGCCAAGTAAGAATATGTTTTCGATCTCGTAAACAGATGAAGGAGCTGTCTCGTCGGATGAAGAATTGAGCGGAGGAGAGATGGAAGTTGTGGAGCCGGAAACTCAAACCAAAGGCGAGAACAGGGATCTCAAGGACAAGCTTTTACGTCGATTTGGCAGTCATATTAGTAGCTTAAAATTGGAGTTCTCAAAGAAGAAGAAAAAAGGAAAATTACCAAAAGAAGCCAGGCAGACACTCCTTGAATGGTGGAACGTTCACTATAGATGGCCATATCCTACGGTATGTTTGCTTATAAGCTTACGTAAATTTTGTAATGGACATCGTATGGTCACACATAAAAGTTCACAGCATAGAAAATACGGACTGGACAATGGTTGATGCATTAATTCACTTCATCATGCCTTAGTCACGTGCTACGAATCAGGCAAAAGACGGTCTAAAGTTTTTAATTATTTCACTAAGTTGCCATCTATCCCAAATATAGTTCATTACGGAATTCATGATATTAAAAGTTGCTTAACTAAATAAAGAAATCCCTCATCGAGGAATATTTTATGATTGTTCTTGAATTAGAGGGCCAAAATCCGCTGCTTTTAATCATGCAGGAAGCCGATAAGGTTGCACTGGCAGAGAGAACAGGGCTTGACCAGAAGCAAATTAACAATTGGTTCATAAATCAGCGGAAACGCCACTGGAAGCCATCAGACAATATGCAGTTTGAGGGAATGGATGGGCTTTCTTCTAGTAGATTATTCAGAGAGGACTGAAACACTTTAATAATAATCTCAAGATGTATATTCCCAATGTTGTTTCTTCTAATATCAGCTTTTGTTTGCTTTCTCGTCATGTATATCCGGAAATATATCTATTATATATATTTATTTAATTGCTGAAGAATTTGGACGCTTAAATTATTGCTTGCGTTACAAATATAGAGAATAAATTCCAAGTTTCTTATTCCAATTTTTGGTATGGCTAATCCACTTGATATAGTGGCTGTTTTGGCTGGGAAATCTCAAGTTTTCTGTAAGCATTTTCACAACCATCGACATGGATGGCCTTGGGTTAGCAAGGGCTTATTCAGGAGCCATGGGGAAATACGAGTGCTGAAAAAATCAGAGCATTTCTCCGCCAATATTTCATGAAACATGTCGCGCTGCTAAATGTTTGTATTGTAGATGCATGGGCTGCAGCATAATCACTCAGAAAAGCCATCGTTGTTGAGCGCTGCTACACTCAAATTCCTCGCCAGTTTCCTAGCATTATGACTAAACACGGCCCGATACCCACTGTAACCCGACCGCCCACATACAGCTAACAGCCGTATCCACAGCACTCAAAGATTCGATGAAGAAGTTATAATAATCATACCTAACATAGCACCCATCATACGCAGGATCCGAGTTTTCATCTGCCCATAACAGAAATCACAGTCCGAGTGAGAAAGATGGTTCATACATGGTCCAAAAGCATCAACACTCGTGAAGCAAGAAGACGAGTAAGTGTCTCTATGGATTCGATCCAGAGGAAGAAACTCAAATAGTAGAGATTCATTATGAATTAATAAGCTTGACTGACCAAAAGGAATATTATTAAATTAGACTTTAGTTTAATTGTTTATTCATAAGATGGCCAAAGTGGTCTGGTAATCATTTAGTTGTGAACTGGGAGAGACGAGTAAAAACCTACTTTTCGTAGAATAGAGTCCAAACAAAGTTAATTCTACTGCGTAAATCAATATTCCGCCACTTATAGTTTTATACACTTAGGATCACACAACAACAACGAACACACTGGGATAAACATAAAATGATCACACGACAGCAACGAACACACCGGGATAAACATAAAAATAGGAGAGAAAAAATGCAAAAGGGAATATTGGCTGATTTGTATTACGATCCAGGTGAACAAAAAAGAGATGAAACGCAAAGAGAATATTGACTAAAGATTTATATTAATGGCTTCAGTTATGTAACAAAAGAAAATAGATAAGTTTTTATGCACAATAGGCCTTCTCGAAGGTTTCTACCTTAAAATTTCGGAAAACTCTGTATTTAGAGACGAATAAAAGGTGCACATGAATCCAAAATCTAGGGTTCAATCGGATTGTCCCGGGTAAGAATTAGAGCATCCCTAATGTCTTCTATTAAATTTATAGAATCATCATCTCCTTTTCGTTCGTGATTCTACTTTCAAAGAATCATCATCTCCTTTTTGTTCGTGATTCTACTTCCTCTTCCTCTCTGATTTGTACAATCGGTACGAAAGTGACATTTTTCTCCACAACTCCAACACGTTACGTTTGATCTGTCTAAATTTTTTTCACGATTATTTGATTTTGATCGACCTTTGTTTGGGCCCTTCAATTTACTCATTTCCCTTTGGTCAAGACTGAGAACACTACGAGATGAATATTTAGATTCTCCTTTGCGAATATTTTCGCTAAAAACTAAATCTCGAATTTTATCGAACTTCAGTTTCTCAAATCAGCAACAACAATATCCCATGACTCGGGTAAAGATGGTATCAAAATCAATGCTTTAATTTCATCTTCAAAATTAATTTTTATAGAACTGAGTTGACTTACCATCATATCGAATTCATTTATATGATCAGCAACAGATGCACTTTCATACATTTGTAGATTAAACAATTTCCGCATCAAATAAACCTTGTGCATAGCTGATGTTTTTTCGTACATATTCGACATCGCCTTCAACAGGTCTGACGTCGTCTTCTCATTGATGATGTTAAACACCACATTTTTGGATAATGTCAACCGAATCAATCCTATAAAGAGTCATTTTTACTATAAAGAGTCATTTATACCCTTTTCCATATATATTTTTAGGATCTATTCTCCGAACTTATTTCCTTTCTTTTATTATTCCCAAACTAAAGAAATTATATTATAAATAACAAATATTACCATTTATTTTAAAAAAAAACTTTTATTATTATTATTATTATTATTTAATAATTATTATATTATTTTTTAAAAATGTATTTCAAAACTAGTAGAAAACGCTCAAGAAGTGAAGAGTACATTTTTTGAACGGCAGAGAGAATTTAGGTTCAAAAACAAATTGGGCCGTAGGGGCTATTCATAAGGCCCAGACCCAACATCTCTCAAATGGTTAAAACGGAATTTTGGGCCAGATATTTAGAGATCACGGGAGGCCCAATATTGAATTGGGCCAAAGACTAACCACAAGGCCCAAATCCAAAAATCTCCCATCTTCCTCGTTCGGCTCGGCTTTGGCAACTACCATTAAACTGGTACAGCAGAGAGTCGAAAGAAAGAAAGAAGAAGCGCATCGCCGTAGTGGCACCGACCGGAGCATCGAGTGGGCCACCGCGTGCGACGGCTAACCAGGTGGCCAGATTCGAATGGAGCCAAATGGAGGTCACTACTGTAATGCCGAGCCGCATCTTTGTTGAATATCCAGTTCCATCAACGTGCGAGCCACTTGCTCTCTTGAAAAGGCCTCTTTATACAACTTTACAGGTATTCAACTATATAAACTGCCCCCATGATTTCATGCTCCATTAAATTTACTCACAAACACAACAAAGAGACCACAACACCCACCTCCTTTTCCCAGTGGATTTTACTTATTTATTTATTGATTTCCATTCTGCCCTCTAAACTTTGTTCTTTATCTCCCATTTGACTCTTTTCTGTATAATGGGGCTTCTGAGTTCTGATAGCCCACTAATCCAGTAACCCCTTCTGCTTGGTGCTTCTGATCATGTTACCATTGATTTTGGGCTGTCATTTTGACACCCTTTTCTTTCATATTTATAATCTTGATGAATCTGTGTCTTGGTTAGAAGTTCATCTTTAAATTGTTCAGCTCTTGAGTTTAATTGTTCATGGCCTGCAACTACATTGGCATTTACCCCGAGGGATTAATTGTAATCAAAGCCAACAAATGGATGATTATTATTATAATTGTGTCCCACGGGATCCCACATCCCGAAGCATTCCCATAAGTGTGTGCTTTAAAAACTTTGAGAGGAAGCCCGAAAGGGAAAGCTCAATGAGGACAATATCTACTAGCGGTGGGCTTAAGCTGTTACAAATGGTATCAGCGCCAGACACCGAGCGGTGTGCTAGCAAAGACGTTGGTCCCCAAGGGAGGTAGACTATGAGATCCCGCATCGATTAGAGAGGAGAATGAAGCATTCCTTATAAGGGTGTGAAAACCTTTCTTGTACATTTTAAAAACCATAGAGGAAGCTCGAAAGTGAAAGCCCCAAGAAGACAACATCCGTTAGCGTGCACTTTTAGCTGTTACAATTAATTTATTTGTATTTTTAATTTTTAATCTTGAAAACATTATGTTATCCATTCGCTGTGCCGTAGGTTGCTTTCATAATTTGTCTGATTCATAGTTTTAAACACAACAAACAAACAAAGGTGCTACAAATAATTGTAACTTTCACTAATTATAATACCATTCACTTGCTTAGGATGAAGTTTTCTTTATGTTTATTCTTTTTGAGCTGGCTGTTAGATGCCAATAGGTAATTCCTTTTTGGAAAATGGGCTGTTTTTCTTTTTGATTTTTTGAATATGACATGCCTTGAATTCTCTATATATATATACTGAAGACTTCACTACCCTGTTTCCATTTCCAATTGAACTTAGCTTAAAGTCCTCTAGTGTTAAAGTGAAATAATAATGCTTTTGGAGATGAAACAAAGAAGCAAGAATTTAACTCTTTCATTGGTTCTGTTTTTGGTGGTCTCTTTGCTGGTGTCTTCTTCTGTAGTTAGAGTGGAGGCAAGGAAGCAATATCACAGCAAGAAAAACAAGCATCAGAAGCAAAAGGGTGTTGACAATGGCAATGGTTCAGGTCCTGCACCACCTCCATTTCCTGATTACAATCAAACCCAGTCCACCATTTTTAATATCTTGTCTTTTGGAGCAAAGGGCAATGGAGTTTCTGATGATTCCAAGGTAAAAACTGTCCAAAACAACCTTAAAATGGTGACTGATGTCCTGTTTTGAACCTGTGAAAAAAACCATCTTATGCAGGCACTTCAAGCAGCATGGGAAGCTGCATGCGAGATTACTGGAGCTACATTAGAAATACCATCACAGTACAAGTTTCTCATCAAACCCATAACTCTAAAAGGCCCTTGTATGCCTCAGCTCGTTCTTCAGGTTTGCCTTGTTTTCTTCTCCTTCAGGGGTTTGGTATGTTTGAGAATGTTTCAAAAAAAGACAAAAAGTATATTCTTTTGACTCGTCATGTCAATAAATTAGTGCTGCTTAGAGTTCCAAGGATAAGATATTTAATTGGAAGTGGCATTCCAAATCAGGTTGATGGAGCTGTATTGGCGCCTACCAAAGTGAGTTCGTGGCCTAAATCCAGCTTGTTTCAATGGCTGAATTTTAAATGGCTTCATAACTTCACCATTCAAGGCTCTGGCACTGTGGATGGCATGGGCTTTAATTGGTGGGCTCGCTCCAGATTCGACAATAACAAGGTTGGTTCTCTTAATCTTCATTAAATTATGCTAATTACATTGAGAGATCGTGGTTTTAGCTAAACCATGTCTTGTTGTTTTTGTTTCTGCAGAAGAAAATGAAGAACACTCCAGATATGAAGCCTACTGTAAACTTTTCTTACTCTTTCTCTCTTCTTTTTGCTCATAATTACAGTTACTCTTTCTCTCTTCTTTTTGCTCATAATTACAGTTTTTAAAAGAATATTTTGCTAATTAATGACAGGCATTAAGATTTTATTCCAGTTTCAATGTGACAGTTCGTGATATCACCATAATAAACAGTCCACAGTGCCATCTGAAGTTTGACAACTCCGGTACGGTCCAAGTTGACAATATCACCATTTCTTCGCCGGAGAACAGCCCCAACACCGACGGCATTCACCTGCAGAACACACAAGATGTCGAGATTCAACACTCCAACATTAGCTGTGGTATGAACAGAGCCAATTCACAGCCCATCTTTAATAATATTTTCATTGTTCTTTCCAGAGTTCATACTTTTTTACTGCATCTTTTTCTATCTATTTACATGTTCATTTTCTCATAGAACAATTTTTTACTCAAATTTGCATATTTTCTCTCTTATATATTGGAAAATTATGAGGTTAAGAAGCATATCTCCGATTCACTGGTAAAGTATAACAGTCTAAGTCCACCGCTAGTATTGTCCTTTTTGGGCTTTTCCTTCTGGGCTTCTCCTCAAGGTTTTAAAACTCATCTACTAGGGAGAAGTTTCTACACCCTTACAATGAATGCTTCGTTCCCCTCTCCATCCAATGTGGGATCTCACAATCCACCCCCTTGGAAGCTCAGCATCCTCATTGGCACATCGCCCGATGCCTGGCTCTGATGCCATTTGTAACAGCCTAAGCCTATCACCAATTGATATTGTCCTCTTTAGGCTTTCCCTTCTGGGTTAGGTTATAAATCGCGTCCACTAAAAGAGAGGTTTCCGTCTCCAACCAATGTGGGATCTCACGTAAAGCTACGCCTCAAACAAAATGGACTACACAATTGAACCAACTTATTATAAGATTTGTTATTTTAACAGGAGATGACTGTGTTTCCATTCAGACTGGCTGCTCCAACATCCACATTCATCATATCAATTGTGGCCCTGGACATGGCATAAGGTAAATAAACTCCTCATCAATTTTACTTTTTCACAAAGGTAATTCCTGTAGATAATATTACTCATGGCAGTGATTACAAATTAACCATTTTGCTCAACTTTCTTAAACATTATTATTGTCAGCACTAAAGATGATTTTGTTGCCTATAATTACAGCTTGGGCGGACTTGGGAAAGATAGAACAGCTGCATGTGTCTCCAATATTGTTGTCGAAAACATCTCAATTCAAAACACTCTTTCAGGAGTGAGAATCAAGACCTGGCAGGTAAAGAAAACAAAGGGGTTAATTATGGTGGAACTCTGAATTATTATATGTACTCTCTGTTGAGATTGTTGAGAGAGGAGTCTCACGTCGACTAATTAAAGGGTTGATTATGGGTTAAGTAAGGAATACATCTTCATTGGTATGAAACCGATCGGAAAAACCAAAAGCAAAGCCATGAGAGCTTATACTCAAAATAGACAATATCATACTATTGTGGAGAGTCATGGTTCCTAACATGGTATTAGAGTCAGGCTCTTAACTTAGCCATGTCCATAGTAAAAAAGTGACAAGCCTTGAAGGTGTAGTCAAAAGTGACTCAAGTGTCGAACAAAGTACTTTGTTCGAGTGCTCCAAAGGAGTCATGGTTCCTAACTGTTTATTAAGCATGATTGATGAGGTTAGGAGTGTGATTTGTGATTGGGTTTGATGGAATATGAACAGGGAGGAGTTGGGTCAGTGAAGAACGTATCATTCTCCAAAATCCAAGTTTCTGACGTAAAGGTACCCATTATGATAGACCAATACTACTGCGACAAGTACAGATGCAATAACCAAACAGGAGCCGTTGCAATATCAGGCATAACATACAATCAAATCATAGGAAGTTACACGGTGCAGCCTATTCACTTAGCCTGCAGCACCCAAATCCCTTGCATAGACGTTGATCTCATAGACATCCAGCTCAACCCATCTTCACAATCCACAGCCTTTCAAAGCTCCCTATGTTGGAATTCTTACGGTAAATCTCAGGCCCCTCTCCTTCCTTCTAGCATAGACTACTGCTTGAGAAGCGGCGGTGGCGGTGGCGCTGTTAGGAGAATTGCAAGGTCCCATGATTATGATTATGTCTGCTACTAATGCACAAACCTCTCCACTTTCTCTCTGTTTCTGTTTTTCCTCTTCTCCGGCTTCCCTTCTGCAGATTTAGTTTTGGAAAATGTAGAGAGGTGATGATTGTAAGAGCATTTATGGTTGTGGGCTTTGGCGTTGATATCATTTCTGAGTCTATGAGTGTCTCGTTTCCCGATTAGTACACACACAGTGGCCCAAATTTCGTCCACCCATTTGCCAAAAACGTTACTTTTTTACTTTATTGAGAAGGTTTTGGAAGTTGTAATGAGTTGAAGTGGTGATTTATTCTTCTATTCGCCTCTTGGTAAATTGTTTGGTGGAGAAGAAAGGGCTAACTAAAACAGAGTTTAATGATGGTTATAGTGGAGGAATGCTTGTGAGGAAAGAAGTCCGTGTTTGGGTTAGATTTAGACATTTTATGTCTCATCTTATCGATTTTTTTAATTCAAACAATTCTTGTTAAATAATGAATCTAACCCGATTTAACCTCATTGATTTGGATTGGAGTGATTTTCCATCTTTTATTTTTAATAAAAATAAAATGTTAATTTGTGAAGCATTAATCATTTGTAGTTATTTAATTAAAATTTGCAACTAAATTTTAATATTATTATTACAAAAATATTTTTCAAATAATTAAAACCTTTTAAGGGGTTGCTGGAGAATAAATAATAAAAAATTAATTAGGTAATTAAATAAAAATATATAGATATAATTTTATCAAAAGTAAATATGTAATTTTAAAATTAACAATAAATTCGAGTTGGTTCGATTCAATCCAATCTAACTTTAGGAGAACATAAGAACTCAACCTGACTCATAAAATTTATAACTTACCTATTAGGTTGGGCGGTGGCTTATAACTTTTAGAATTTAGGAAAATAGATACACAATATCTACCACTCAAAAGTGTAAATAAATATGAAAATATTACTACTTGGGTAGAATTGGGACTGAAGGTTCAATCTTCATTCATATTCACCAACTAACTAACTTTTGAGAATATATTTTAATTCGGAAAATAGATTAAGAACCAACTGAGTTGATCCCAATCTGAATTATTATAAATTAAAATAGAGCTTACATGAAATTTATAGATAATCATACTAACAAGTAACAATTATTTACCTAACTTAAACATAACCGATTAAATCTTGTCTCCCACTACACGTGGACGGAAGAGGAAGAAAAAACAAAGCTTAAGTAGCATAAACGGAGTACGTACGAATTGCGTCGTGGAAGTGGGCCTTAAGCCCAATAACAGAAAGGCCCAAACTTCAAGCCCAACATGGTTTTTTTTATGTTCTCTCAGACGTGAGGTGAAGCCGCGGCAGAGGCAGCATCAGCAGTGCCCTTACTAAGGCTTTTGCCTCTTTCAGTTCGGCTGTTATCAGCAAACTTGAGGGCAGCCAAATGGTAGCCTTTGGCCTTCTCCTCAGGGGTCCACTCCGACAAGTAATACTCTTCCTCGGAAGCTATCTTGGAGGAAGCTGGTCCGGTCAGCATGCTGCCCCATTGTGGGAAATATATTAACACTATTGGAAGAGTGCACCCTATTATCATCACTCCCATCAGACTTATCCCCTTCTCTTTGCTGTATCTTGACCCTCTGAAGAATATCAGCTGAGTTAGTACCGACCCCACGTTCCCCCCCGCTCCTGTCATCCCCGATATTACCCCCAACGACCTGTCACCAAAGCTTAAAATGTTAGAGTGTTCAAAAAAATCGATCACCCCAACAACCCAATCTAAATTATATCGTTTTTGGTTGAATTATGAACTTATTTGAATCAAAAATATACATTTATTTAATTTCATATTTATTATTTATGATAAGTTTGCAAAATATATATTGAATTTGAATGGCAAATTTTAATAAAATAGATGTTTTACAGACTAATATTTTATTTTTATTAAAAAATAAAAAATTAAATAAAAGATTAAAACAACTCAACTCAATTCCGCCTTAAAAAAATTTATGATTGGATTGAGTTCATTATTTAATAAGAGTTGTTTGATTTGAGTTTAGAAAGATGTCTTAACCCAATCCAACCAACCCCTGAACACTTTTATTAAAATGTTTGTCTACACGTCCAAAAGTGTTTGTCTACATAGCCATATAAGGTTTAACATCGTTGTAAAGAATTAATCATATCTTTCTATTTTTTCTTTTTTACGGTGGTCAAACATGGAAAGTATATATATACAAGTCATCTTCACATTTATTTTATTTCATATTCTTATTCTTCAAAGTTTTAATACTTATTTATTTTCCTATTTACTTTATAAAAATCCAAGCCCAATTTTGCAAAATAATAATAATAATAATAAAATAAAAAATAAAAAAAAGTTTGGGATTATGTACCTTCTGGAGATGAAAGGAACGACGCCAAATGTAAGTCCACACGCAGCTTGAACAAAGAGAGAGAAAATAATCATAATGGCAATGGAAACACTCAAAGACTGAACCAATCCAAGAATCACACAGAAAACACCGCCCAATGTCTGCACCAACCACAGAGCCCACAGCCTACCCCTCATGCCGTACCTCTTCGCCACCACGTCCGACAGTATCCCTCCGTACGGCCTCGAAAAAAGGTTAGCCAGCCCAAAGCTCGCCGCTATGATCCCTGCCGTGTGCAGGTTCAAATTGAATCTATCGTAGAAATAATTCGCTATTATATTGTCAATCGTTAATTCCACCCCAAAACAGTACCCATAAGTCAATGCCAAAATCCATCCCCTGTAATTCTTCGCCCCATTGTACACCACCGTTGAAAATTTGTCTTTTGCCTTCTCCCCTGTTTTCTGCAGCTCCCCGAAGTTCCCGTCCGGCGTGTCCTCGCCGAGCATCAGAACCGCAAAGGCCGAAAGCGTTTGGAAAATCGCTGGGATGAAGAAAGCGATTCTCCACGCAGTGAATTTCGTTGCGCCGATGTGCTCGATGATGGCGAACACGTACGGCATAATCAGCTGTGTTGCGCCGCCGCCTAAGTTCCCCCAACCGCCGGCTACGCCATTGGCGGTGCCGACGACGGTGGAGGAGAACATTGAGCTCATCCAGAATTGGGTCGAGACGAATGTGGCGAGAGAGAATCCAGTGAAGAATCGAACGAGAAAAAACGAAGCAGGGGATGAGGCTATGGAGGTTAAATAAACAGCCGGCGAGGTTATGAGGATGAGTGAGGCAGAGGCGAGACGTGGTCCGACTAAATCACAGGCGGAACCCATCATGATACGGGCAAAGACAGCGCCGGAGACGGAGGCAATTCCGGCGTTCCCAATGTCAGTGTCGGTTAAATTAAGATTGTCGCGGATCACCGGAAGCAGAGGAGCTGCCGCAAAACTTGAAACGAAACAAGCGCAGAACGAAATCCACGACAGGTGAAACGTTCGCATGTGAGGAGCTGCGACGGAGAATATATTGAATTTGGTGGATTTGTGTTCGGAGTCCACCGGAAGAGAGAACTTCCTGGGCTGAGCCGCCGGTGCTCCGCCTTGAACCGCCATATTCACGGCTGAATTTTGTTTAAAATTGGGAATTTGGGAAATTATTTAAAGGGAATTTAGGATGGCTCTTTGAGGGATCGAAAAGGGGAAGATTGGAAGCCGGAAAATATGGTGGAATAGGCCAAATCTCAGCCTTATACCGACATAGTTATCGACGCAAATTGGTTTTACTCCAAACAAAAACAACGACTTAGAGACATGAAGAAGACGATTGTATACAAAATGATGAATATATGCGTATGAATGAGGTCACCCAATACTAACTAGCCATGCCAACTCACCATTTTTTAATAACAAGGTCTATTTCTCTCTAAAATTACAACTATACCCACCCACAGGATATTCAACAAAGTCGGAGATTAACCTAAGTTCGTTGTGAAAAGACCGTTCTATCCATGTGATATGTGAGGTCGGATGGCAATGGACACAAAAGTCAACACACGGGATATACCCTCAGATTCTGACCTTTACATTGAAAAGTCCAGTCTGTCCTTGTCATATACGATATAACGATAAACGACAAAACCGGAATATACCCACACAGATTATCGAAAAAGAAAATGTATTTACACCAAACAAAATTACCCTATTTGCAAAACAAAACTGTAATTCAAGAATTTAATTAGCTCGGGCTATTAGTTCGGTTACATTTTTAGAAAATATAAAAAAATTTNCTATTTGCAAAACAAAACTGTAATTCAAGAATTTAATTAGCTCCGGCTATTAGTTCGGTTACATTTTTAGAAAATATAAAAAAATTTAGTTACTACCAAACTAAATCTTATCTTACTCGCTCAGTAAAATTATTAAAATTATTTAATATTTATAATTGATGTTAGTAATTGAGAAGCTTTGATATTTAGGTAGGAGCGTTACGAAGATAATTAATTGAAAGTCGTAAAGTAGGGACGGTGGAATATTCAACCATGAAGGTGGGACCACTCCCGAGTATCCAAGAATATTCTGCATCGTTTTTTTAATTCAATTTATTTGTTTATTCATATTATATGAATCTGGCTTAAGATTCATAGTCAACTTGGTGGTTAGCTCAAAGGTTGCCCAAGTCAATCCNGGTGGAATATTCAACCATGAAGGTGGGACCACTCCTGAGTATCCAAGAATATTCTGCACCATTTTTTTAATTCAATTTATTTGTTTATTCATATTATATGAATCTGGCTTAAGATTCGTAGTCAACTTGGTGGTTAGCTCAAAGGTTGCCCAAGTCAATCCTTTCCTCCTATTAAATAAAATAATCTTTTCTATTTCCAATCAGAATCAGCCACGTGGACCCTAGTGGCATTAAATATACTTTTTAAAAGTAGTGCCGGGAATTTGAAATTCAAATTGTTTTTTTTAATTATTTTATTTGTAATACTAAAAGGAAGAAATTAGTTGCTATAAAATTTATAGCTCTGGACAAATGTTATTNCAGTGGCATTATATATACTTTTTAAAAGTAGTGCCGGGAATTTGAAATTCAAATTNTAGTGGCATTAAATATACTTTTTAAAAGTAGTGCCGGGAATTTGAAATTCAAATTGTTTTTTTTAATTATTTTATTTGTAATACTAAAAGGAAGAAATTAGTTGCTATAAAATTTATAGCTCTGGACAAATGTTATTAATTAAGGTCTCACTCCAATTAAGAGAGTATTTTTTAATTATAAACTCATGATTATTTCTTAAATTACTCGACTTCTATTGTCTAAACACTTCTGATACATGTTAAAGTCATGTCTTGAAATTTGTTAAAAGAAGATGTGTGAATAAATAATTTTTTTTTTAAAAATTGAAGTCCTCAAATAGAGCCAATTTGCTATTTAAAGCNAAAGAGAGTATTTTTTAATTATAAACTCATGATTATTTCTTAAATTAATTGAATGTGGACTTCATCGTCCAAACACTTCTGACACATGTCTTGAAATTTGTTAAAAGAAAACGTGTGAATAAATAATTTTTTTTAAAAAAAAAATTGAAGTCCTCAAATAGAGCCAATTTGCTATTTAAAGCTAAGGAAATACCGATTCTAACCCTAGAATCAAGGAAAGGCTCACAAAACTAGCCGTTATTATTGGGCAGTTAAGAAGGCACTGAAGAGCATATAAGCACCCAAACACGCCAAGTTCACACAGACCTCGAGGAAGAAGTTGAAAACTAAATAAATACATAAATAAATAAATAAATAAATCCCAAAGCTATTTATTTTATTAAATTAGAATGGCAGAAAAACACATGGTTTTGCTCTTTGTCGCGGCCGCCGTCCTCGCCGGGCAAGCTGACGGGGCCGACATCTGTGAGAAAGCGGAATACATGTCGCTGTGCCGGTCTTCCGTGAAAGGCGCCACCGAGCCGGCAGCCGGGTTGCAGGCAGCGATTGAACACCTGATATTGGAAACAAAACACGCGAAAGAGTCGAGCATGAAGCTGGGCGCTATGAAGTGTCTAGACGTGTGCAAACAGAACTACGACGACGCCGTTACGGACCTGCAGAAAAGTGTTCAGTACTTGACGAAAAACGACAAGCCTAGCCTGAAAATCAGCCTGTCTGCGGCATTGACGGACTACGTCACGTGCGATGATGCGGTGATGGAAAGCGGCAACTCCAAGAAAGTTGGAGACCTCATGAGCGTCGACGTTGTGCTGCGACATATGGCTGCCAATTGCTTGCACTTGGCCTCTTTGTTGAAGTAATTTTTCCATCGCTTCGTAGGCCGTGCTTAGGAAGAGGAACGGGCGTTTGGGCCGACCGATGTATCGTTTTGGTCTTAAATGATTCCGACTTGTCGTAATGTGATAATCATAGAAGGCGACAGTGGAATCAAATTTCACAATTTGTTTCAAATAGATCTTATATATATATTAGAAGGTGAGAATTATTGTTTTTCCACGTCACCTTCTGTAAGTTAATGGATTTAGATATTTTATTATTTTCATCTACCTATAAAAGTATCTAATAATTTTGATTTTATTCTATAAATAAATATATTCACTCTTAAGAAAAGTCGGACAGAATCTTGAAGGGATGGGAGGTTAGGTTACGATAACCCAGGTGGGGCTTCTCTTCAATCTTAGGATAACCCAGGTGGGGCTTGGGGCTTCTGTTCAATCTCTTACTGAGCACCGTCTCCTTCTAGGGCATTGAATAACGTATCGATTCTTTGCCCTTTCTTATTCGAATTTCCAAGATATTAAATAATGGACTGCCTAGTCGATTTTTTTTTTTTTCAATTTGGTTCATTTTCATTAAGTAATCAATTCGAAACTAGCTTCTTTACAAACTCACTTGACCGAACCCAAATATCCAAGCGGGTCCAAGGAGAAGACTCCCTACACTCTCTCATATATTCCAGAGTCCCTCCTTAATGGTTATATAATTTCCCTCCTTAGTGAATATATATTTTCTATACTACTAAATATAATATTCCAAAGTATACCTGAATTACACTAATATTTGAACTTATATTTTAAATTAATTTAGATATATTACTGATAAAATTAAATACATTTTTTTTATTACTTTAGCACAAAAAAATCTAGTAATGTTGAGCTGTGTATATCATTTGTATCCAAACTCTTGTCCTTTTATGCATGTAGCAGCCATATAAACGATATAATAAAAGTATATCAAATATATAATTAATATACATAAATATTTATTTTTCATACATTAATTATGAAGGCAACACAAACATTTAATAACGATAATTATTTTCTATAGGCATTTAACTCGTATATTCAAACACATATATTTACATTAAAATGTTTAATATATACCCATTAAATAATATATGTGATCTTTAATTTTAAAATATTATTTAAAAATTCAATGGAGTTATTTTCTTTAAAGAGTATAGTATTATTAGTTAATTAATTTTATATAGTTAGAATCTAATTATTTTGGAAAAAATGAATTTAATTTAAAGGTAAAGAAACATTCAATCTCACACTAGAATGAAGGAAAGCCAAACAAAACAACCCGTTGGTGAGGAAAACTGTTAAGAGTCGTGTACAGCCACGGAGGCACCGAAGAAGCTTATAAAGACCAAACCATCGCCATATTCCCAAAACACTAATAAAAAGAAAAAAAATAATAATAATAAATTAAATTAAATTAAATTAAATTACAATGGGTGGAAAGCAGTTGGTTATGGTATTTGTGGCGGCCGCTATGGTATTGGAGGGCGAAGCCGAGGGAGTCGACATCTGCGAGAAAGCAGACGACGTGCCGCTGTGCCGGTCGTACGTGAAAGGGTCGAGCGATCCGAGACCGGCGATTAAGAAAACGATCGAACAACTGTTGTCGGAAACAAAACGGGCGAAAACATCGAGCGAGAAGATGGGGGAACCGGGTTTCATAGGGGTGTGCACAGAGAACTACGACTCAGCCATTGATGACCTGCAGAGTAGCCTACTGAGTTTGGAGAAAAACGACAAGGCGAGTCTTCAATCGAGCCTCAGTGGGGTTTCGACCTTCTACGTCACGTGTACCGATACGGTGTCGGAAGGCGGGGTGCGCATCATGAAGATTGCTAAAAAGCTTGTCAAAAAAGATTCTAAGCTGCAGCGTTTGGCTGGGACTTCCTTGTACTTGGCTTCTTTGTTGAAGTGATTTTCCCCGTAGCTTCCTCCTACTTCATAGGGCGTGCCTAGGAAGAGGAACGGACCAAGGGAGATTGGCCCGGTCCGATGTGACCTTTTGGTCTCATATAATTCGGCTTCTCCTGTTATAGTAATCCAAAAGACCGCCGGTTCGATGTGACCTTTGGTCTCAAATAATTCGGGTTGTCGTATTATTATAATCCAAGAGCGACACCGAGATCTTTTTTTTTTATTTTTATTTTTTTATTTTTTTGTATTAAAGGAATTGCACAGACGTTCTATATCAAACTCCTCTAATCTCAATTATAGATTAGTATATACAATAAATGGCANGTACGACTTTAGATGAACGTTTTATTTTCACAATAATTAAAACTTTGATTTGATTAGAATAATTATATATTTTCAGTTTTAAGAAGGATCCCAATTCTAACACATTTTTATTTGATTAAAAGAAAATGAAATTAAGAAAATGACAAAAATGTCGGTCGTGGAGGAAGAATTTCAAATAAACTTGGAAATACGTTAAAAAAAACATTTAGTTAAATATTTCAATTTAGAATATATAAATAAATAATAATAACTAAATATCAATTCGCCGGCAGCCAAATCACGCACCTCCGCCCTCAGCACGTGAAAGAATCATACCACGTACTAGCTCAAGGGATTAAACGCTGTCGTCTTGGGTTATGTGGCACTCTCAAATATTCTCACGTATTTACTCTAGGGATCAAATACGATCCAATTTGGAAGCCTATGCGATTTCGATTTGACTGCAAGGGGCCACTCTCAAAGTAGTGCTTATGTGACCATGGAGAACAGTGCATCATATATTCAAGCCAGAACGAGGCATACACAAGGTTCAAGAGAACGAGATTTGTCTCTCAAGTGGTGCTCATCTAGCCATGTGAAGGTTAAAATTGAATCAAAGACAAGTTCGAAGAGGATCGGGTAGGGCCCTAGACCATAACCTCAAAAGTTGGAGTTTTGGCATGAGTTGCGGCATGCGGCTCTAGAGTTAAATTCGTTTATATTAAAGATGAAAGCTCACCAATTTGGTGTCAATTGAATACTCCACCATTCCTAGGCCATATGGCTTAAGCAACGGCTTAAGAGCGAGCTACCCTATGACATATGAGTGTATCACAGTGAGGGTGAGGGCACATGAGTATATCACAATGAGGGTGAGTGTTGAGAAACGAATCTCTTGTTGACTTCCTCTGAAATGGATTTTTCAAGAACAGTGTTTAAGTGTTGACATTGGGCCTCCAACCCATATGTCAGAGTTTGGATCATGCAGCTCTATCCATTACGAATTTCGTAAATGATATGTCATGAATATGGGAAGGTCCAATGTCTCGATAGAACCCGATGGATGTTCAGGATGTTCGGGTGTAATGTTGGCATTGGGCCTCCAGCCCATATGTTGGAGGTTGGATCATGCACCCACTATCCGTTACGAATTTCGTAAATGATACGTCATGAACATGGGAAGGTCCAATGTCTCGATAGAACCCGGATGGATGGATGTTCAGGATGTCCTGGTGTAATGAACGACACATAAGTCCATTCTCAATTACATGACCAAGTGAGCTGTGATGGCTGGCGACATCCCGTGACTTGGGATGACATCATGACATGTGGGTCATGTTAATTGGGAACCAAGATGAGAAATGAGATGCGACATTGCATCAAAAGACCTTGGCCTCAAGTAGAGGTAATGTCGAGTCAAATGACTTGGCCTAGTGTAGAGGTAAGTCAGCCAAGTCATAGATGATTGAATATGCACGCACAGGCAGTGTGTGTGCCCAAACAATCTTGAATTCTATACTAGTTGTGTTTAGTTAGCAATGACAAATCTCACCTAAGATCTGACGAAGCCACAAGACCAGTTGAAAAGTGAAAATAAAGTTTAAATTTTCCTCAAAGCTTATCGTGAGTGTGCCAAGATCGGTATTGTATAATCACAAAAATTCCTTTTGTTTTGTTACTTATGGAAAATGATTCTACGATTTCTTGAGCGAATATGAGCAATTCCATTAGTCAGAACATGCTCCACCAGAGATTGCTTCCTTTTAGCTTTTGATAATCGACGTAAATCCAATCCTTCCAGGACCCATAAGAATAATTTGTTTCAAACTGCATTAGCCAATCAAGTCCCAGAACAGCATCACAAATCTCCTGTATCAGCCAAGTTCTTAAGGAACAGTCTAAACGTTACCGACCGAACAAGGGTCTGCAGTTTAATTGTATGTCAAATAACATCAAAAGTGTTGGTTTCACACAACAAAAAAAAAAATATATATATATATTTGATTTTTGCATCAGAATAGACCTACTTGTTAGATTTTATGTTCTAGATTTATTCTTAAAATAGTTTAATCTTTGTTTATGTTTGTTTCTAAAATATTTCATTATTTGGAACAAAAGCAGTACTTCACGATTCAATATTGAGAAATGGTAATTGGGCCTGGCCCAGTACCAACTCTTCCTTCACTTTCTCTAAAGAGCTAGGCCCGCGAAGTGCTCTTTCGGCCCAATAAAGATACCCACTCCAATGAAATCGAATCAAACCCAATCAAACCAAATCAAAATCAATATTTTAATACATTAAAAAAAAAAAAAAAAAATTTTATATATCTATGTAGTTAGTTACCCATGTGAAAAATTTAGATTTAGATGTTCACACGAACCGTATCTCTTCTGTTAAGATCAAAGGTTCAAATCTTCGTACTCTCGTACATTTATATTTGTTATATTAAAAAAAAAACTTATTAACACTTATAACGAACATCGGAATGCAACAAAAGTAACATAAATGTGAATGAAACAAAGCATATGAATATGATGAATGAGGATCCATAGGTGTGTTGTTGTCCCCATTACAAGCAATGGCAAGAAGCTGCAATCAAACTGTACATAGCTCAAGCAGCATCATCATGATAATGATAGAAAACGACGCCGTTTAAGCTTTAAAGAATATGGCCCATTACTCACTCCTTTAAGCATGCCAAAGAGTAGGTAAAATATATAATTTAACCAATAAAAAAATAAAATAAATAAAATAAATCATGGGTTTAGGGTGCAAATGGGCACTAGAATTAATGGCCATTTCCCAATATGAAAAAAAAACATAGATTATATTTGGAGGCTTTTTTAAAAAGGTAGGCCAATTGGACAAAATCATTGCTCCAAACATGATCGTTTCATACTTTTATAATCCCTTTTGTTTTGGTTCTGTGAATACCAATATTTTTGTAGTAAAAATTGTCAGATGCCCATAAAGCAAATCAAAGCAAACCCCCCATTGATTGCGACACTATTATGAATGAATCGAGGAGAGAATCAAATGTCTAAAACAAGAACGATGCATAAACGACGTCGTTTCGGTACTATTTACTATTCAACATCCTCCTCTGTGTGGAATTATACATTGATTGTATTGTTAAGGAGTTGAAAGTGCCCAAACATTGCCTTTTTCAAAGTGGGATCAGATAATTATGCACAAAAGTGGATGAAAGAAGTGTGCTTTTTCAAGAGTTTTAGAGGAAAGCCCCAAGAAAAGCAGATAGCTGACTATAAAAAACTAACCCCCTTCCTTTTATATTTCTATGTTTAGGTCAAAGGAATTAAAGCTTTGCTTTTGCAATCATGCATGTCATGTCACTGCACACATAATTAAATATTTATATTCTAAAGTTTTCGTGACATCCAACATTGGTAGAAATAAGGATATGAGAGTCTGACACCAGGCAGTGTGCGAACGAAAACACTGGACCCACAAAAGAGTGGATTGGGATCTGGATTTTTAGTTTAAGCTATTATTGCAATTGGGTCTATGCCAATTCTGTGTTTTGGTACACTAAGATTAAGAATGTTTTATTGTTTTACTTTTTCTTGGGGGAAGATGGAGTTGAATTGGGAGACAATATGATTGCATCTATGTAAATGGAATGTTTCTTCTTAAACACACACTTGGACAACTAAATTATTAAAGCCCTCCAGGATGAGCTTGGTTTGATTCTTCTCTTCTTTCCAAACCTAAATTTCATCATTTTGTTTTGCCTTCTTACTTGAATATTCGATCAACTAATCAAATCTCACATCTGTTGAAAAGAGGAACGAGGCATTCCTTATAAGGGTATAGAAACCTCTCAAGAGTACAATATCTATCAACGGTGGATCTTAAGCTATTACAAATGAAAAGCTTGTTTACTTGGCGAGACCCCAGCTTTGGTTGTGATGAAACAGAAGGGAATGAGAAAAATTATTGGGCTTGGAATGAATGAATGCATTTTCATAAAATTGTCCTGCATGCGTATACGTACATCCATGCACGGTTTGAATTAAGTTTAATAATTATGAAATTCATCTCCAAATTGCTTCGTAATTAACACTAAATTAAACTGCCTTTTACTTCACATAACAATCATTACTCAACTCTAAATACCAATTAATTACACTCTAATTTATAATTTCCATGTCTTCATACAATCAAGAACAAACCCTCCTCTTATAAACCCTTTTGGCAACAATATAATATAATATAATAATATAATCAAACTATTTAATTTCTGTAACGCCATTTCTTTTCCATCTAATATAATTAAATTCAGGCTAAACTAATAAAATCATTTTCAAATTTTTCATTCTGTTTCAAAAATACCTTTATCATTAGAATTGGATGGAACCCGTTAACACTTTATTAATGGAATTTTTATTAAAAGATTAATGAACAAAATTTGTTAGTATTTTTTAGATTTTTTTTTTTTTTTTTTTTTTTTTTTTTTTTTNTTATAGGTAGCATTATTAAATTTTTTGGGGTCCTCTCTTGTAGCCTTAACCCACATAATAAATTCAGAAAAAGAACTTTGTGTAGTTAAATAAATAATATTTTTATTAAGAAAAAAGAGAGAAAAAAGGTGGAGTGTCATAATTGGCCGCATCACCCTACAAGTCCAAAGGGTACGCCAAATTTAAGAGTCCCAACCTCAAAGCTGTATCCATCCGTCCCCACCCCCACCAGCTTGCGCCCATCCATTTATCAATATTAATCAATTAAATTATTTCATTATTAATAATAATAAATCAAACTCAATTTAACTTTTTTTATTTCTTCTAAAACTTGTCTGATAATGAATAATAAAAAATAATTATACAATTAAATAAAATTATAATTAACTAATTTTAGAATGACAATTTCATTAATTTTAATTATATAAATTAAAAAAATAAACCTCTTTTTAATATAAATTAATGTGTTATTAAATAGTAATATATATAAATATATATTATACTTGATTTATTAGTTTTTATTTAAATGTACCAATATGTTATAAATATGTAAAAACTTTATATTAAAGCAACTATAAAAATATTTACTTCTCTTTTCTAGTTTTAACCAGCTTTTGAAAATTGCATCGGTTTCCCACTACTTTAACGTTATTTTATTTTATTTTATTTTACGAATATGTTCTTAACTTGGTTGGGCACAACTCTTTCTCTTTTTTCTGGGCTTGGGTTTCTGAATATTGATCAACGTTCTCTCGAGATTCAGGAATTTCCCACGCTACCGATCCCTGTCTTGTTTATCCAGCTAGCTTTCCCCCCTTGTTTTTCGAAAGAGATCGAGGGACAGGTTCCCCAATCATCAGTGCACATCGCGCAAGCGAAACCTGAAAACAGACTAGTTTCAAACTATTCTAAGTTTATAGTATTAAAAAACCAATAAAAAACATCCAAACATATTAACATTTTTCAACTTAATAATGAAAATGTTAAAATATTTAATAATTTGGCTCGACATTTCAAAAACAAAAACACGTTTCGAGAGTTTTTGCTCGTATATTTTCCCCGTCATTTTTCAAAGGGTGTCTTACGATAAAATATTGATAAAATTAACCGATCTTTTGAAAAAAAAAACGTTCAAAAATTTATTTCTAACATAATTATTACCGCGTAGAAAAAGAAAAGAAAAGAAAGAACCAGTAGCAAGTAGATTATAGGATGGTCCAGGGCTTTTTCTTCAGCATATTTGAATTTTTGAGTAGAGAAAATGTGTAATTAAAAAAAAGCTAATTCAGGAAAATTAAAATAATTGGTAATTAAAAGATTGATCCAATTTCGCATATTTTCTCATAATTAATGGAAAATTATAGATTTAAATCTCTCCAAATATTGGAATAAATAGACAATTAGATTTAACATAATATATTTAAAAAAAATTAATTAAAAATTTCCAGAAAAGACAGTCTCTTTAATTTCCTACGTTGGATTTAATCTTAAATTATGTTTACGTGTGTGTACAAGATTTTGTAGTAGATTACGAAAGTGACCCTGCTTTCAATGTCAAATACCGTTGGGAAGTTGGCTGTCCATTTTATTTACATTACCCTCGTGTCCATGTCTGTAATATTTATTATATTATTGAATTTTAAATTTTAAATTCTCTCTACCATAAATATTAATTATAATAATACCTAACAATATCTAATTTCGATTTATTGAGTTTAATTTTCCAGACTTCATTTAATTCTTTGACTTTTATGTTTAGTTTTTTTTTTTTAAATTCTTAAAATTATATTTATCCTTTGTGTATTTTTTGATGGGCCATCCGAATAATTATGATATTTATGATCGAAAAGGAGATGAAATAATTTACAAATTTGAATTAAATAAGAATGGAAATAATATTATTTTGAAACATCGAAATTGAAAAATATAATGATCCCAAAAACAAAAACGTAGCGAGTACGCATGAGCCTGCATGGGCACGCTGCTCAAATGGCCAAACGCGCGTGTTCCCATTTTGGAAAATTGGGCCTCCCGTAAACGACGCCGTTTAGGGCCATTCCGTGAGATGTAATTAAAGCATCAAATTTTGCACCAGTTTTTACGGCTTCTAAATTTATTAATATTCCATTCAAATTTATTAAAAAAATAGAGAGATTTGAAATGGGTGACATAGAGAACATATTGGGAACCGAGAGAGAAAGAGAAAGCAACTTTAGAGAACTAGAAAGAGTGAAAGATTTGTGAAGAAATGAAATGTTATGAATCACGACTCTCTAAAATAGTATGATATTGTGTGCTTTGAATATAAGTTTTGATGACTTTGCTTTAGGTTTTACCGAAAGGCTTTGTAACAATGGAAATACTCTTTCTCACTTATAAACTCATAATTTTCTACCGAATAAACAAACGTGGGACTGTCCCAATGGTGTTAAAAATAATTTAGACATAAAAAAGGAGAGGTTTGAGTGTTTGTAATGGAGACTGGAAACAAAACTCCCTTTATGTGTCTGTCTTTTTGATAATTTAATAAGGAAAATGGAAAGAATTGGGCATGATTTCATCACTACCAAGAGCATATAAAAATAGGACAGTCACATGGGCAGAACTTTAAGAAACCCCCCTCCCCCNTCAAATTTATTAAAAAAATAGAGAGAGATTTGAAATGGGTGACATAAAGAACATATAGGGAATAGAGAAAGAGAAAGCAACTTTAGAGAACTAGAAAGAGTGAAAGATTTGTGAAGAACGGTATCATATGTTAGGAATCACGATCTTCCAGAACATAAGCTCTAGTGGCTTTGTTTTAGGTTTCAGCAAAATGTCTCATATGAATGGTGATATTATTTTTCACTTATAAACTCATGATCTTCCTTGAATTAATCAATGGGACTCACTCCAAATAATCTTGGACATGATAACGGTGTTAAAAATGATTTGGATATAAAAAAGAAAAGAAAGAGAGGTTTGAGTGTTTGTAATGGAGACTGGAAACAAAACTCCCTTTATGTGTCTGTCTTTTTGATAATTTAATAAGGAAAATGGAAAGAATTGGGCATGATTTCATCACTACCAAGAGCATATAAAAATAGGACAGTCACATGGGCAGAACTTTAAGAAACCCCCCTCCCCCGCCCTGCCCCGCCCGCCCCGCCCNTCTTGTTGCCTGCCTTTAGTTTATTAATCAGCCGCGTGCCTTGGAAGCTCAAGCGCTGGTACCAGTAGCAGTAGCAGTCGCAGTAGCAGAGAGCTTTGAAAATGGCGTTTTTAGAATGGTCAATTTCGTGTTGCGTTATTTGTCAAGATGCCCATTACCTTCCCTGCCCTCAAAGCTAAGAACCTAATGGGTGTTTTTATTTGAGAACAAGACTAGGCCAATGCAAACACCACCAACAACCACAGACACAGACAAAGACAAAGAGATAAAGACAAAGACAGAGACAGAGACAAAGAGTTCTCTCAGACATGGATTCTTCTAATGCCTTCCACCTTCTTCTCCCTCTTCTTGTTTTTTTCCTTCTTGTCGTTTCCTTCTCTTCCCCTGTCTACTCGCTTCACAGAGACGACAAAAGAATCCATCCCAATAATCAAACGACGACGTTCCATCCCCAGAATCAGCTCAAGAAACTCAAGCTGATTCGAGCTCATCTCAAGAAAATCAACAAGCCCGCCGTCAAGACCATTCAGGTATTCATTACTTTTTTGTTTTATTACTTCCTCTGTTTTTGTACTCTGTTTTTTGAAGTGGGTTTTTTTTTTGCAGAGTCCGGATGGTGACCTTATAGATTGTGTTATATCTCATCAACAGCCAGCTTTTGATCATCCGTTACTCAAAGGACAGAAGCCATTGGTAACCCAAAGAATCCGAAGCTTAACTTAATTGGTTTGATTTGGTTCTTTCTTGTCTTTTAATGTTTGGGTTTTTAGGATGTCCTGGAGAGACCGTATGACCAGAGTTCTTCCGGCGAGGCAGAGTCTGAATCGTTCCAATTATGGAGCATGTCCGGCGAATCATGTCCAGAGGGAACAGTTCCGATCAGAAGAACGACGGAAAATGATATGCTAAGAGCGAGCTCCGTTCGAAGATTTGGAAGAAAACCAAGAAGACGCATTAGACGAGACTCTTCCACCATAGGCCACGAGGTAAACTCTTGTCCCTTGAAAGCCAAGAATCGAACAAATTAGGCGAAACCCAGATGGCAATTTTGGTTAATCTTGTTGGTGGTGATGTTGGTTTGGTAACAGCATGCAGTGGGATTTGTAAGCGGACAAGAGTACTACGGAGCAAAAGCGAGCATCAACGTATGGGCGCCGCGGGTGACGAACCAGTACGAGTTCAGTTTGTCACAGATGTGGGTGATTTCTGGTTCATTTGGAGATGATCTAAACACGATTGAAGCTGGGTGGCAGGTATGTTCTTAAATGATTCATAATAATTAAGAAGAATTGAATAAAGGGTTTGTGTTGGGAATTGAATTATATTGGTTGGGGGGAGAATTGTTGCAATGGGGACAACTGCCAATTCATTCATTATTTATTCATATCATTATCAAACTCATTATTATGTTCATCAATGAAAAATTCTCAATTGTGAAAGCCACCACTCCCTGACACTCCTAACTTAATACCCACATACATTAAATTACTTGCTGCCTACCCTTTTCTTTTATTCTTCTTTTCTATTTAAACCTTCAAATAATTCAACCACTCTTCTTTGTCTTTCTAATTCTATGGTTTTGCTTTTGATTTCCGAAAAGGCCTAATGTCAATCGAGATGTATTCCTTACTTACAAGCCAATGATCATTTCTTTAATTAGTCAACGTGTGAGTCCCTTCCAACAATCCTCTCCTTGAACCCCTTGAACAAAGTACACCATAGAGCTTTCCCTCGGGCCTATAGACTCTTCAAACAGTTTCTCTTAATTGAGGCTCGACTCCTTACTCTGAGACTTCAAACAAAATATATATTTTGTTCGACACTTTTGAGGGTCCCAAATATTATCCACTTTTAAAATTTTTAAATTTGTGTGTAAAAGGAATATATTCTCTTTTAAATTAAAATTATTTGACTTTGAAGATTTATTTTTTTTATTGAATTGAAAGTATCTGAAATTTGCTTGATTATTAGTTGGGGTTTAAAGTAAGCAATGAACAACGTTGACTTGGGTTAGTGGGTAGAAACTCATGGTTATTATTAATTAATAGTCAATTTCTTTTTTTAACATTTTGCTGTAACCCATTTCAGTTTAAAATAGTAATATTATTGTTTTTTTTTTAGGAAATAATCGAAATAATTATAATGAATTCAACTATTTTAAAGATTTGTAATTCTGGAATTTATCTGCTTTATTATTTAACCCATTAACACGTTTGTGTTCATGAACAGGTTAGCCCAGAGTTGTATGGAGATAATTATCCAAGATTTTTCACTTATTGGACGGTAAGTATAGATTATTAACAGAATTTGATCATTTTTTAAAGCTTATTTGAGAAAATGGAAGGATAATAACTTGAATTAACAGTCGGATGCATATCAAGCAACTGGATGCTACAATTTACTTTGCTCGGGCTTTGTTCAAACCAACAGCAGAATTGCCATTGGAGCTGCAATTTCTCCAACATCTTCCTACAATGGTGGCCAATTTGATATCAGTTTACTGGTTTGGAAGGATCCAAAGCATGGGAATTGGTGGTTGGAATTTGGGTCGGGTGTGTTGGTTGGGTACTGGCCGGCGTTTTTATTCACTCACCTTCGAAGCCACGCAACGATGATACAATTTGGTGGTGAGGTGGTGAATTCAAAGACTTCGGGGTTTCACACGGCGACGCAAATGGGGAGTGGCCATTTCGCGGGTGAAGGGTTTGGAAAAGCTTCGTATTTTCGTAACTTGCAAGTGGTGGATTGGGACAATAGCTTGATTCCATTGTCGAATTTGAAGGTTTTGGCGGATCATCCAAATTGCTATAATATTCAAGGTGGGATTAATAGAGTTTGGGGAAATTACTTTTACTATGGTGGGCCGGGAAGAAATGTGAGGTGCCCTTAATGGCCTCTCTCTCGGCCTTGTAACTTTCTTTGTGGGGTTTTTTTTTTTCCAGTGAAAAGTGTGAGATATTCATGTATTTGTTTTCTATTTTAGTTCATTTTTTGGTCCCTTCCAATTTGAATCACTAAAATGTGAGAATAGAGGGATGATTATTGTAAATTTTGACAAAAGAAATACTGAATTATACTAAGATGGTGAAATTCTTCATTTTTGTTTATGCAAAAATTTACCGCTGTAATATTGTCCACTTTGGTCTGTTACGTATCGTTGTCAGTCTTACGATTTTAAAATGCGTCTATTAGTGTTAGGAAAAGCTTTGTTTCCCTCTCCAACTTATGTGAGATTTCACAATTCCCCTCCTTGGGGGCCCAGTGTCCCCGCTGACACACCACTAGTGTCTAGCTCTAATATCATTTGTAATAGTCTAAGCCCACTAGCAAATATTGTCCGCTTTAGCTTGTTACGTATCGTCGTTAGCCTCATGGTTAGAGGTTTCCACACCCTTATAAAATGCTTCGTTCCCTCTACCTAGAGGGTTAGCGTCTTCGTTCCCCTTTCCAACTAATGTGGGATCCTATATTAGTTGAAAAGGGGATCAAGGACGCTGGCTCCCAAAGATGGTAAATTGTGAGGTTCCACATTAGTTGAAGAGCGGAACGAAGTATTTTATAAGGGTGTGGAAACCTCTGCTTAACAGATGCATTTTAAAAACGGTGATACGTAACAAGCTAAAATGGACACTATCTGCTGGGCGTGGACTTAGACTTGGAATATGCACATCTTGTAACACTATGCTTTGAAGCTTGATTCCATAATCCTAGAAGTCAATGTGGAGCTATGAAATGGAACGAACAGGATTGAGATTCCCATTTGGCATAAAATTTTGGCATGGTAAGGAAGAAGCTAATTAGTTGCCATATCTTGAAGATTTAACTGGTTCATCATATGCAGGGATCAAGGGATTTGCTCTGCTTTTTTCTAGTCCGTTCATAGGCCAAACATGAGCAACAAGATCGGTTGAGGTGGGCGTTTAGATGTTACTATCAAGATCAAACTTGCGTAGAGAGAATCATACTAGAAGGAGAAACCATAACAATCCATGCTCATACAACTGCACACCAGAAAGCTTGATAAAGTCCCAATATGTATGGCTTGAATTTGAAAGCTTCATCACTTACCGTCTTGTTCATAACAATCCATTTTTGCTGATACAACTGCACACATTGCCTACTGAATCAATATGTGT
The DNA here is from genome assembly GCF_002806865.2 of Cucurbita pepo subsp. pepo. Lineage (NCBI taxonomy): Eukaryota > Viridiplantae > Streptophyta > Magnoliopsida > Cucurbitales > Cucurbitaceae > Cucurbita > Cucurbita pepo. The sequence goes on from NC_036638.1 coordinate 9,261,968, forward strand.
ATGGCTTCTTCACTTACCGTCCTGTTCATGCCCCTTATTGGCCATAGTTTCTGAAAGCAAAACCACAGTTTCGTTTACAGAACAATCGTTTTACACAGGCAATATAAACAACAAAGAGCAATATTATCCGGTTCTTATTGTTCCAATGGTTGAAATCATCGAACAATAATAGGATTTGGACTCGTGAAACAGTACCTAAAACTGAATTCCTCCCAAATCTAAGACAGCAATTGATTCAAATACTTCGCATTAATAATCAATTCTACAGAATTTCAAGACTTCGGTTAGGCGAACCTTGAGAGCAGGATTGTACAGCTTCCTATCGCGAAGCTTTTTGAGTGTTGCCGAATGTTCTTCTTTGAGCAACCATTTTTTGAGGAGCTTCTTGTACTGTGCTTCCTCTAGATACTTCTTCAGCGACCTCTTCGCCACATTCTTGGAGCGGTGAACTGCCGTAACGCCATTTTCCAGCACTTCTCACGCCCAGAGCAGAAATGGTTTAGACACAGAGTCTAATCAAAACCCTAACCTCCGATCAGCGAGGGGGAGGGGAGAGTCCCACGAGCAAACGATTATGGGCTCTTGGTTTGGGCCGAATAGTTTGGGCCTAAACATACAACAATGAGAGGACTAAATTTGGACCGACATCTAAAGCCCATTGGGCTATTTCTTTTTATAACAAATAGTAGAATTTAATTTTATTATTATACAGATAATGACTATTTTTATACTAATAATTAATAATGATAATAAATTATATGAATAAATAAATAAATAAAATTTCATTACCAATAAAAATCAATTCCATTTGGAAATTTTATTATTAAAATAGAAAAAAAAAATATGATTATAAAAAAGGAAAGACTTCCGTGCTTGAAATAAGTGAATCAAACACTTAAATTCTGTAAAAGGGCAAAAAATGTCATAAATATGGGTCGGGTCATCCAAATCACACCAGCAGATTCTTTTTCTTTTTCCCAATTTAGGGGACTTTTCAAATTATACGAATAGAATAGAATTAAATTAAATTAATAATAAATGGGTAAGGCAAGGAATTTTTTTTTATGGAGCAAAAGTACATATTCATGGGAAAATTCGAAACTTGGGAGGAATTAATTTGGAATTATTTTTGTGAAAGAAAAATACTTTTATCTAAAATTACTTTTCTACCCCTCAACTTTTAGTAAAGAATGTTTTATTATAAATAATTGGTTAAAATATTAATTTAGTCCGTAAACTTTTAAAATTACAAATTTAGATTACCAAATTTAAATAAAATTTATATTTTCAAAACTAAAATTTATAAAAAAAAAAAAAAAAAATTAATTTATATATAACATTAATTAATAATTTAGAAATCTATGGATTAAATGAAAATTAAACTAAAAAATCATAGCTAATAATATTATTTTTAAAAATTTATGGACAAACAAAAATCAAATAAAACCCGAACTCAAACTCAAAAACTAATTTAAAAAAAATAGTTTCTGAATGGATGCTATAGACCGCGTAGAACAACCAAAGATCACAATAAACTGTACAATTTGGTAATCATCTAGAGAAGCTCAGAGTAGCACCATAAACACGAAAGTTACAAAAAAAATTTATTCGTTTTCAAATTTTAAACGTACATTTCATCGTTATATTCAATATAATTTTTATGATATAAAAAAGTAACAAACAAACAATAAATAAATAAATAAAGCAAAAATGAAGTAAGCTAGTTTGGCAGCCAAATTAGTGGCCGTAGGATTAGTTGAGCTGCTTTTGGAGGGTCACATCTACCATTGGAGTTGGATGGTCCGCTTACCTTCTACCACTGCTCCCAAACCTAAAGTCAAACTAAGCTTAATATCCTCAACTTACGGCCGTTTGAATACATAGCCGGTGACTTATAGATATTGTCTACTTCGATTTGTTATGTATAATCGTAAATCTCATGATTTTTAAAATGTGTTTACTGGAGAGATTTTCGTACCTTTATATGAGATCTCACGGAGTAATGAATTATGGTGACTAAAACCAAACTTGTGGGAGTGGAAATCTAAGAGACGTGGCGGCAATCCCATTGAATCATATGATGTCGCTTAGCTTTTATTTAATTACCCATTTTGAATAAACACAAAAATCCACCAACTGAAATCTGTATCCATCATGCAAGCCATGCAATGCAACACACAACTCACGTGTCGTAGCACGTGCTCAAACCCATCCATCGCCTGACTTCCTCCTCCTCCTCCTCTATATTACTACTTCGCCTAATTCTAAACAACCACCGTCTGTGGCGGCGATAATCGACTCATAAAAATGATCGCTGCTTCATGGGTTGCTCTAATTTTCCTCTTATGTGAACTGTTTTTGAGTTCTGTGGTTCATTCCATTTATGGTTTGTATATTTTTACCTCCGCCGTAGCCGGCGATGTTTCAGAAGCTCTCAATTTCAGCTTGAGAAACTTCAAATTGGTCAATTTTGAGGCAAAAACAATGCCACCGTCGAGCAATTTTGAGCAGCATCTTCCTCCAATCGTCTTGGTCCATGGAATCTTTGGGTTTGGAAAAGGGGTCTGTAATTTATGGCAAAGGATCACTTTCGATTTCTGCCTCCATTTCTTGAGCTGATTCATTTCCTTTTCAGAGATTGGGAAGCTTATCGTATTTTGCCGGAGCTGAGAACAAAGACGAACGGGTTCTAGTCCCTGATTTGGGATCCTTAACCAGCATTTACGACAGGTCGTTCAAAGATTTTGCGGTGTTCTTCAATTGTTGGGTATTGATTTAGTTTAATTTGGTTTCAGGGCTCGTGAATTGTTCTTCTATTTGAAAGGTGGGCTTGTCGATTACGGTGAAGAACACAGCAGAGTTTGTGGGCACTCACGATTCGGCCGGCTGTATGAACAAGGTCGATTGGGAATAAAATTTTAATAAACAAAAGTGGGAAATTTATGAATTTATTTTTAAAATGGGATAATTTTCCCCTGTTTTTTTTTTTTTTTTTTATTATTTTTTATTGAGAAATGCAGGGCAGTACCCTGAATGGGACGAGGATCATCCTGTTCACTTCGTGGGGCATTCGGCCGGAGCTCAGGTTGCTCGTCTGCTCCAACAGATGCTCGCCGACAAGGTTGCTGAAAACACGACATTTAACGTTGTTCTGTCGTTGTGATGATTATGCGATAAATTTCCAACACATTTGCTTATACACTGTCGTTGCTTGTTCTTGTGTTTCTTTCAATTTGGCTGCAGGCATTCGAGGGCCACCGGAACACTTCGGAGAATTGGGTTTTGAGCATAACGGCCTTATCTGGGGCGTTCAATGGAACTACGAGAACTTATTTGGATGGAATGCAGTGAGTTTCTCTCTGGATAATTGACGCTTGTTCTGCCTCATTTTGTTTATGTTTTGGTCACAAAAAGTAGCAATCCTTTCTAATTGGGACCTCCAATTGTGTAGGGGTGACATATGCTCGTTTTACGTCACTACCACAACGTTCAAGGTCCCAACTTCCATATGAAATTTTAAATGAATTCTGTAAGAGTCCAAGCCTACCGCTAGTAGATATTGTCCACTTTACCTCATTATGTATCCCCGTCATCTCACAATTTTAGAACACTTCTACTATGGAGAGGTTTCCACAAGAATATTTTGTTCCCCTCTTCAACCAACGTGAGACCTTACAATCCACATGTTGGGCCCAACGTCTTCATTAGCACACTGCCCAGTGTCTAGCTTTGATACCATTTGTAATATTCCAAGCCCATTCCTTCAAGGGTCTAGTGTCCTTACTTTGATACCATTTGTAACAGAGCCAGACACGGGACCGTGTGCTAGCAAGAACGCTGGCCCTCAAGATGGGTTGTAAGGTCCCACATCGGCTAAAGTTTTCACTAGCACACTGCCCCGTGTGTAGCTTTGATATCATTTGTAACATTCCAAGCCCACCTTTTTGAGGGCCCAGTGTCCTTGCTCTGATACCATTTGTAACAAAGCCAGACACGGAGTCGTGTGCTAGCAAGAATGCTGGCCCTCGGTTGTAAGGTCTCACATCAGTTAAAGAGGGGAACAAAGCATTCTTTAGGGGTGAAAACCTCTCTCTAGTAAACGCGTTTTAAAACCTTGAGGTTGACGGCAATAGGTAAAGAGCTAAAACTGATAATATCTGTTAGCGGTGAGGAAATAAAAAAAATAAAAAATGTGCTTTTAGCACTTAAAAAACTGTCCAAACAAAGACTTGGGCTATTAGCTTGAAGTAGTTTAAGTTGGATAACGTGTGTCTTGATGAGCTTTTGGTATCAACTTCGTTTGTTTTCAGACCAGGAGATGGGGAAACCATGAAACCTACAAGTCTGCTACAGCTGTGTCGAGTTGGGGTTATAGCTTACGACTGGTTGGACATAGGGTGGTTGAAAAAGTATTACAACTTCGGATTCGATCACTTCAACATGTCGTGGAAGAAAAAGGGTGTTTTGGGTCTGATGAAATGTGTGTTGGGAAAAGAAGGTCCGTTTGCTTATGGAGATTGGATTCTGCCTGATCTTACAATCCAAGGATCGATGCGATTGAACAGCCGCCTGCAGACCTTCAATACCACATACTATTTCAGCTACGCTACGAAGACGCCTGCAAGAAGGATCTTTGGAATCCACCCCCTGCTTTCTATCAGAGCTTTGCAAATGAGCCGGTGGCGCTTTCCGCCCGACCTCTCGCCGCCGTATAAAGGCTATCGGTGAGTGTTGCCAATGTCTTTTTTGTAAAGGCTATCGGTCATAAGAAGAATGATTAGCCAAATATGGGCTAATGGTACAAGTGCTTGGTGGTGTGTGTGCAGGGATGAGGATTGGCACGACAATGATGGAGCTTTAAACACAATATCTATGACTCACCCACGTTTTCCAATTGAACATCCAAGCCATTTTGTTCATAATCGATCTCAATCTCAGTCTTGGGAACCTGGCATCTGGTTAGTCTACTACTCTTTATAACCATTCTTTTAGAACTTAAAATTGATATGGCTTATCGTTTCCAATAGCTTTTTTTTTTTTTTTTTTTTTTTTTTTTTTTTTTTTTTTTTTTTTTTTTTTNGAATCCTTGATTATCCTTTTCAATTCTGGGACAATTTGGATTTAGGTACTACAAGATTGTGGAGGCAGATCACATATCATTCATCATTAATCGAGAGCGAGCAGGAGCTCAATTCGATCTGATATACAACGAGATTTTTGAGCGATGTAGAAAACATGTATTTAGAAGGAAACAACTGATCCTGCCAAACCAAGAACACTGAAATGCAATCGTAAAAGAAAATCAACACAATTTTTTTTACTTTCTTACATTTATGTTGGTCTTAAGTTCTACATTTATTTTCTCAATGATATTCTTTTACGCTTATAGTTTTTGACATGAGTTAATAACAATCTGTGAAGAAAGCCGATAAAAGTAAATAAATTTAACAGTGAGCATTTGAAATAAGAATGGTTATAACTTGAAACAAAGAAAAAAAAAAAAAGAGCTAGTTGAAAGAAAATAAAGAAAAAAGAAATCACTTTCTCAGTTACTATATGGACTTACAAAAGCTGCAATATGCTTCACAAACAAAAGAAGAGTAGAAAACAGAATTTTTCTTCGCCCACCAAATTCTCTACAACAACAAATCTTTGACTCATCCTGTGATTATTAACTGAATAATTCACGACATATGAACTCTGAAGAACGAAATGTCTATAAATCAAAGTAAGTAATTTTCATACGAGCCTTAGTTCATACTCCCCAGCCATTGTGATGTATCTCACCCATGGAAGAGCCTGGTACCCACTTTTTTCGATAATCTTCAGGTAACGAACCTACGAAATCATAGTACTGGACATTAACATCTAAAATATCATATTGGTTTCATAACAATAACGAGGAACAACGTATCTTCCAAAGTTTATACTTATTCAACTCCATAATGATTACATAATTCGCCCTGTTATTCATATTATCAGCAATTAATTGGTAACAAACAAGAAGAACAAGTTTTAGATCATATATTTGAGCAAGAAACTAATGTAGATCTACCCAGTCTAACTGAGTTCATATATCTGGTATCACAAATAGCAGAATAAATCCCAGATGAGGTCGATTTCCTAAAAGAAAATTATGCCAACTTTTCATTACAGTTTGGACACGGGAGGAACTTTTGTCCATGCTCTACATTTTAGATGAATTAGCATGGGCTTTAATAAATTTTCTTGCATGGAAAATCAGAGGGAAGAAAGAGGAGTTATCATGTCACTGAATGGTAAACATGACTAACCAGAGAAAGCATAAAGAAACCCTACCTGGATTCCAGAAACAGTGAAGTATGGTATCTCAAACTTTACACGAATTGGCGCCTTTCTCTCTGGAGTTGCTTCTTCAGATGTAATTGAAGGAAGGCGAAACTCTGCTCTTAACATATACTCCTGAATTTTCCAGATTAAGATCAACAAAATTAGCTTCCTGAATCATCCGCTATTCATGCATAAGGTAAGGTAAGCGTTCACAGACATGCAAATGAAATTTTAAATACCTTGCCACCGGGAAAAGATCTTATTTTCCAGCATAATGCATCATTTTCAGGTGCATAAGAAGCAGACCCCATTGAGGTCCGAACATTTGGGTTGGTAGCATCTGCTGGCACAGGCAACTCAATCTCAACATTTGTTGCGGTGCTGTATGATTAACTTTTTATTAGTAAAAAGAAACTAGGAAGATAATTTTTGTACTGACCCCCCTCAAACCTTACTTTTGATTGTTTTTTTTTTCTTTTAATTTTTTAAAGGTTAATACCTTCTCTCCTTGAACTGGCTTCTTGCTTTTACCATAATCTCAATACGACTTTTTGAATGTCTTTCAATTTGAGCTTCTACCCAAATAAGAGGCTTTACCTGTCGATAAAAACAATGAAGCACATCAAATTACAAGATAAAAGGAAGCAATAAATAAACCAACGTGACTTAAAAAATAGCATCCACGTGAACATATCAAACCTGAGTGCTCAGTCTATAAGTCATGAGATCAAAAGCTCCATCTGGTGGTATGAAGGATATGGTCCGATCATTTTCAAAGCGGGCCAAACGTACGCACCTAAAAAAAGCATTTGGTTCGATGCTTAGATAACATATAAACTGACCTAACACTTATGAAGTCATACATTACTATATATAGCATCCGAATCCAACAAAATGCACAGATATTGCCAGTACAAGAAAATGAATACACCATATGGTAATACATACTGGTGAAATTTGATGTCTTCCAAATCAATAGCTTTCCCTTTTGTGGTTCGGCCTTGTGCTTCCAATAATACTCTATCATTGAGCCCAAGCTTACACTCGGGCATACCACTACAACAATAAACAAAACCAAACCTTAATTTCTGCAAATCAACTAGCAAAGATACAAATGGAATGAGAAGGATATTATAAAAAGTCATTGAATGGGGAGACTGGAAAGTAAAGAAATGAAGGTTTCAACAATACCAGAAGGCCAAGTTACGAATAAGTGCTTATGTACATAATAATAAAGCATTGAAATAACAGAAAGCAAAGAAATGAAGACCTCGACAATACCGCATAGACAATATTCACATTTTTCAAAGTTAACACTTCTTCTAAGCTCGCTAGAACGATTAAATAGATCATACTTTCTGAACGGTTTAGTTTCCCAGTTCAGAGTTTGCTAGAACAGTTTAAAATCATTTCTTAATTGAAAGTAAAAGAGAGAGCAAACCAATAACAAGATGTATGCAAGACTAAAAACTTTTTCTTGATTACAAAGTACTTTTGAGGATATTGTGTGCAATATGGAAGTGAACGAAGTACAAGCTTTTTCCGTGTCAAGATGTAAATTTCGCAAACCACTATGAGAGCAGACCTTAAGTAAGTTCTCATCTTCAATGCCCCCACAACATCTGACCTAATTATTTGCCCGTTACTGTTGACAAGTATATTAACACTCTCCACCACATCCAAAAAGACCTGGAGAAATAAGAACAGTACATTACCTACTAAGCTTTAAGAATCACAAATGAACATATGCAGCTTATTCTTTCAAAGAACACATACCTCATTCTTCTTGTAATTTATACCTTCACTCCGCCAAGAAACTGCATTTGTTACTGCCATGGGTGGCCTCTGAGCAACCTCCATTCTATAAGCATCAGTCTTTATAAACTCGCTAAGAATTTTTGCCTCGGTGTATTGAGGATAACCAAAATCCATGATTTCATCAAGCAACTCATACTACAAAGAATATAAGCATTAAGATTATCATTCACCACCTGACATAAATCACAATACATGCTATGGTAAAAGTTTAAGAAATTTATAAGGATTCGATCGGTGAAAGGCATATCTTACCACCACAACAAAGTTGTCCCTAAGCGATTCTTCTTCCAGCTCTTCAAAATAATGCTTGAAGACCTGTGGTATACCGATTCATGTCAATAATTTATTTCTTTTCTTTCTCATGAAACATATTTGCTCAGAAGTCCCAAAACCTACCTACATTCTATATATTTTGCAAGGAAAACACAAATGGAATTTCATTACCATTTACCACAGACACAACGCAGAAAGGTAAGCTAATCGGACAAAAAATTATTCTCCTCTTGTTGATAGAAAATGAAGATCCTAAGTAGCCTTGAATTTTTAGAAATCCTATCCAAAGTCTTATTGAACCTTGTAACTTTAGGAACTAAGATTATGGGTACACTATCATTAATCCAAATTAAACATGTTTGAAATACCAAAATACGTTGTTGGAGAACGCTCTGATCATATATACAACTTACATCAACTACTCGGTGCAAAAAGGAAAGAAGACTAGCAGCATTGCAATTCTGCCTCGCAGCAACCATCAGGTACACATTATTGTGCTGAATAAACATGTAGCTTATTCCATTATCGTAAACTACTGGATCTTGAGACTGCGGATCACCCTGACATCAAAAGATTTTGAAAATTTTGTTAGATAGAGATTCAAATCATTTTATTTGACATTTCTTTGTTTGAATCTGCTTCCTAAAGATATAATTAGAAACAAATCCGATACGAGGACCTCCAATTTCTCTGATTCAATCGCATTTATCACCAATTTACTAGTAAACAGAAACTAAATCGCTCGCCCTAAAAAGAAAATAAGACTATAGTTCTACCAGGGACCGATCAAATTAAACAAAGATCCAGAACCTCCTTCTCGATGAGCTTGGTGAAGAAGCGCTCGGCCTGAACTGCCGAGACATCGCCACGATAATCGCGCCAAATGAGAACACGCCCTTTGATGTCTAATAGGAACAGCGCGGAGGCCGCCCCCGCCATTGATTCAAATCAGAAAACGGTTTGTAAATCACTAGAAACAATTCTTCCTCCGGCTAGCTAGGTTGTTCGCGAAAACAAGGAGAGCATAAGAACTTGAAGGAGATCTCGCGATGTCCAGCAGAAGAATCAACTGGCTAGAACGGTAGATCTACTTGAATCAATTCGGCACATCGTCGCGCCAGAAACTTGTGTCATCTGGATTCCGACGCTCAACCATTACTAGAGGACGATCTGCGGCAAGATGTTCCAATTTCCGAGTTATTTTAGTTTGCAATTGGGAGTTTTCTTTTTTCTGATAAATAAATTCATGTTCGGCGTAAGGATGTGAAAATACTTTGAAAATTATTGTTCAAATACTTGGGTCTACTTTTTTATTTTTGGCTCGTAATAAATTGTTTCTATACTTGTAAATTCTACTCTTTGTTTTTGTTTTTGTTTTTGTTTTTTGTAATCATCCTCCTTCTGTCTCTCTCACTCACAAACAGTGTTCCCATGCTTTTCAATGTTTTTTTACTACCATACATAACNCAGGAGTGTTTATAATAACATGACCAACCCAAACCATAAATATTAAGTTGGATTAAATTTTTTAAAAATCGAAAATTCGATTTGCGAGTTGACATGTAATATTTTGTACAAGTAAAAATACAGAAATTAAATTTTTAAAAAATGTTGTTAATTTATGAATGACCCCATGTTATATTCGTAAGAATTAGTTCTATGAAGTTGTAGAAGAAATATGTATGAAATTCGAATTATAGGATGAAATTATTGATATGTATGAATGACATGATTTAATTTGTAATATTTATAAATGCATGCATAAGACGTGATCATGCTACAAGCTCAAAATGTAAATGTCGTATGATTCTAGGTTATGCTTATGAGTTTGATTATGCAATGGATTGTATACGAGTATTTTTAGTTTACTAATCGCCATGAAATTTCTAACCGACGCGTTGTGTGCTGAGTTAAGAACAACGAGAATTTCTGACCGTCGGATTGTATGATGTTACAGGTCGTCAGAGAGTTTAGTAGACGGGTCGTATTTGACTAAGAGCGAGTCATACATACGTGTCTAAAAACTGAGAGAAGCATACGAAGAGTCAACCGTCTAAGCTTGAAGTAGCTGAAATAGCTTTTAACGAACAAAAGATTCGGGTAAAAGAANAGATTCGAGTAAAAGAAACTATGAATCAAATTTGCAGACTAAAAATGTAATATTTACTAAAATGGTTCTTTTCCAAAAGTTTGACCAAAGTAACACAAAATACATCATTCCTCTTGAATATCTCCCTGTTCTACCGTCCAAAACAAGGTCGTATGGAGTATAGCCAAGTGGTAAGGTATTGATTTTTGGTACCAGCATGCAAAGGTTCGAATCCTTTTACTCTAGATTATGAACACCCAATCGGATCTGTCAAGAATGAGCTGACGATTACAGGGGAAGCAACTGACCGTAGTCCCTAAGCCCAGCTTGTAGCAAGCCAAAAGTGTGACTTGAACCTACTTTACTAAGAGAAGATCTCGAAGGCAAAAGGCAATCTCTTCCAACCAGCTAACCCACGAAGTTGAACACAAGCCCTTTTTAGTCAAGCTTCGACTGGGTTCTTCTATCAATCTCCTGACCCTTGCTTAACTCCTTGTTCTGTAAACCGGTCACTGGTTGATCTGATTGGCCCAGGACATGCGAGAGCCCAGCCCGGGAGGATGGAAAGGACAGAGAGATAAAGCAATATAGCCTATTCAGAAAGGGCATCTCGCATCGCATACCGAATATCTCATACCCATTTGAGAAAGAAAGAGTCTCGGATATTGCATATCGAAGACACCTACCCTTGACCTGTCCTATATGAGAAAACGAGATCATAAAAAAAACACGCACTCAAGGGATATGAGTTTTCTNTGGGAGTGTTTATAATAACATGACCAACCCAAACCATAACTAATGGTTGGATTAAATTTTTTAAAAATCGAAAATTCGGTTTGCGAGTTGACATGTAATATTTTGTATATGTAAAAACAAAGAAATTAAATTTTTAAAAAATGTTGTTAATTTATGAATGACCACATGTTATATTCGTAAGAATTAGTTCTATGAAGTTGTAGAAGAAATATGGATGAAATTCGGATTATAGGATGAAATTATTGATATGTGTGAATGACATGATTTAATTGTAATATTTACGAATGCATGCATAAGACGTGATCATGCTACAAGCTCAAAATGTAAATGTCGTATGATTCTAGGTTATGCTTATGAGTTGATTGAGTTAAGAACAACGAGAATTTCTGACCGTCGGATTGTATGATGTTATAGGTCGTCAAAGAGTTTAGTAGACGGGTCGTATTTGACTAAGAGCGAGTCATACATACGTGTCTAAAAACTGAGAGAAGCATACGAAGAGTCAACAGTCTAAGCTTGAAGTAGCTGAAATAGCTTTTAACGAACAAAAGATTCGAGTAAAAGAAACTATGAATCAAATTTGCAGACTAAAAATGTAATATTTACTAAAATGGTTCTTTTCCAAAAGTTTGACCAAAGTAACACAAAATACATCATTCCTCTTGAATATCTCCCTGTTCTACCGTCCAAAACAAGGTCGTATGGAGTATAGCCAAGTGGTAAGGTATTGATTTTTGGTACCAGCATGCAAAGGTTCGAATCCTTTTACTCTAGATTATGAACACCCAATCGAATCTGTCAAGAACGAGTTGACGATTACAGGGGAAGCAACTGACCGTAGTCCCTAAGCCCAGCTTGTAGCAAGCCAAAAGTGTGACTTGAACCTACTTTACTAAGAGAAGATCTCGAAGGCAAAAGGCAATCTCTTCCAACCAGCTAACCCACGAAGTTGAACACAAGCCCTTTTTAGTCAAGCTTCGACTGGGTTCTTCTATCAATCTCCTGACCCTTGCTTAACTCCTTGTTCTGTAAACCGGTCACTGGTTGATCTGATTGGCCCAGGACATGCGAGAGCCCAGCCCGGGAGGATGGAAAGGACAGAGAGATAAAGCAATATAGCCTATTCAGAAAGGGCATCTCGCATCGCATACCGAATATCTCATACCCATTTGAGAAAGAAAGAGTCTCGGATATTGCATATCGAAGACACCTACCCTTGACCTGTCCTATATGAGAAAACGAGATCATAAAAAAAACACGCACTCAAGGGATATGAGTTTTCTTACCGCTTGACTTGCTTCCAGGCTTAGGGAGAAAGGCACATCCTTTGGGTCACGAGTTCCAAACCTTGCTTTTTCTCTATTTGATTTTTGTAATTTTGAATATTAAAATTATAAAATTAATTGATTAATTAGATATAAAATAAAAATTTAATTACAATCAGCCTTCCTTCATCCCACAAAACAATACAAAAGAAGAAGATAAAAGAAGCAGGTAAAAGGGTAAACATGGAATTTGAGTTTAAATTGTGGATCATCTCCCCGTGAACAGGCCACTGAAANGATTGAGTTAAGAACAACGAGAATTTCTGACCGTCGGATTGTATGATGTTATAGGTCGTCAAAGAGTTTAGTAGACGGGTCGTATTTGACTAAGAGCGAGTCATACATACGTGTCTAAAAACTGAGAGAAGCATACGAAGAGTCAACAGTCTAAGCTTGAAGTAGCTGAAATAGCTTTTAACGAACAAAAGNAAACCTGGCTGTTACCGCCCAGTGACGCCTCCCACTCGACGGCAGACGTCATAAGCTGCGACAGCAAAGCAACAATTTCATGCATCTCCGGCCTCCCCACCGGATCTTCGTTCAAACACCATGCCGCTATTTCCCCCATCTGCCCCCACCCATTCAACTTACACTTTCATTTCACATTTTACATAAAATAAATAAACAAAAATAAAAATAAAAATTCAGTTATTTGTCTTATAAAACCTTTTTAATTTTATATTTAATTGATTTATATAATTTTAAATTTTTTATTTGGTCCTTGTAATTCATTGAAATTATATGTTNAAACCTTTTTAATTTTATATTTAATTGATTTATATAATTTAAAATTTTTTATTTGGTCCTTGTAATTCATTGAAATTATATGTTTGTACTCGTAGTTTACCTTATAAATATCGTCCATCGGGTAGCTTCCATGCAAATTTCCATCCACGACAGCTTCCAAAGCAGCCTCAGAGTTTTCCCCTTGGAATATCGTGTAAATCTAAACAAATTTTTAAATACTCAAAAATATATTCGACCTTAAATGCAATAAATAAAATAACATAAAAATAAAAATATTACAAGCGTGATCAACGACTTGGTTCTCTTTGGCTCTTGGTTGTCTCGAATCAGAGCTCTCCTTCCTGTAATCAGCTCAGCCAAAACCACTCCAAACGCAAATACGTCTGTTTTGGGGGTCACTTGCAGCTCTTTTACCGATCTTGTACACACAATTTACCAAATAAAAGTAATTGAATAACTGAAATTTTTAGATATAGATTATTTGGTTTATTTTTCTTCTTACTCGGGAGGAAGGTAGCCCGGAGTTCCGACAAGTCGGGTTGCTACAAGTTCGTCATCGTTCGTTCGTCCAACTAACTTTACCAATCCAAAATCCGCAACCTATCATAAAAGAAGAAACCGTTGCAATACAATATAAATAGTTTATTATAAGGTCAAATAAAAATATTACCTTTGCTCCCAGGCTTTCATCAAGGAGGATATTACTCGTCTTTATGTCCCGATGAACATATCGTGCTTTGGTATGATCGTGAATGTACTCGATACCCTTTGCAGCATCCAAAGCTATTTGTGTTCTTGTAGTCCACGATAGAGGTTGATAACCTAAACCAATATTAATTTTTCATCGTTCGATAATTATTTTATTTTTTAAATTTATCTCATTAATTAATTAATTTAGAATACCTCTTTTTAGTGGATCATGAAGATGGTCACTCAAGGATCCATTAGGAACATATTCATAAACCAAATACAAATGGTCATCCCCGCTGGCATACCCCAGAAGCTCCACCTGGAAAATATTTAATATTATAAAAATAAATAATTTATCAAAATATGTTGAATTTTTTTTTAAAAAATAATGGAATTGATGTCGCTAACATACCACATTAATATGATGGATCCTACACAGGACTTTTAATTCTGCGAAGAACTCTTTGGATTTATTAGATTTCATTTTCTTAATTGCAACCTCCTGCAAATTAAACAAGTAATTATTATAAATTCTTTTTTTTTTTTTTTTAATATTTAATATAAATAAATAAATAAATAAAAACCTGTTGATTCAATACTCCATGGTAAACAATTCCATATCCACCCTCTCCGATCTTGCGAGATTCATCGAAGTTAGCCGTAGCCTCTTGGATCTCCTCAACGGTAAAAATCAAGGTTTTTTCGGATTCAAAGGCTGAAACATCTGTAAATGATAATTTTACTGTAAGTAATTAAGTAATTAATGTTTAACCCTAATCTGTTTGTTCTTACCTTGTCTGAATGACCTTTTCTGAGCCTCCGATTTGGGCTTGGAGAAGGGATATTGGAAGCTGGAGGTTCCGAAAGTACTGAAACTTCTGGAAGGAGCCCTTGAATTTTGGGGGTCGTTGTTTTGCTTTGACTTTTTTAATTTTCTCCTTATAAAAATGACAGCCAATGTTCCCAGTGAAACTACTGTCAAAGTAGCTAATATTGCAATAACTATTGTCCACACATGTTTCTTTGTCGGTCCTAATCCCACAAACAAAGCATATATTAGCTGCAAATTCATTAATATTGGTATTTTTTTAAATTTTTAATTGCATTTAAACAAATTAAAAAACCCTTGTGTTAGACGTGTTAAAGTTGAGTTGAATCAAGTCAGATCGAGTTGAAACCTTTTTAGATCTAACTTGATTCTTCGAGTGGTAAATTTTTTAAACTAAAATTTTTTATTTAAAAATGAACCCCACTCGATCACTTTTTTTTTTTTTTAATTAAATTGGTTTGAATTGTTCATTTTTTTTCAAACTTCATAAAATATAATTCCATAAAATGAATATTTAATTAAAATTTACAATTCAATTTAGCGTATATAATATATACTCTTCCAAGTAGAATAAATGATAAAAAAAATCATCATGAAAATTAAATTAAAAAATTTGTATTTATAATTATAGCGTAATTAAAAACATATTTTTTTAAATTAATAATAAATCATCCATAAAATTTTATTTATTTGAATCTAGCCCAACCTAAATAAGTTTATAATCTAGGTTGGATCAAGTTCTAATTATTGTTTAATTATTCCTTATAATTGAAAAATTATTAGAATATTTTTAATTTTTAATTCTTTTTTTGATTAATAAATCTTTTTAAGTAAGAAATATTAAATTAATAAGAATAATAATAATATGGTTAAATTTAATGGAAACAATAATGTTGTAATAATTTAACTCAAAATTAAGGAGAATTACAAGGTTACCTTTGGTATTTTGATACGCATTCTTGAACATCGGCACGAACAAAACCCAATTGGGAACAATTAGGGCAGGGTCTTCAATCAATTTTGCATTCAAATTATGAATTTCGGTCGCATCGGCCCTCAACAAACTAGCGATTTGCGACAACGTATCACGCGACTGAACCGTGTAACTCACCACAATCTTCGACTCATCTTCTACACATCCACACAACAATTTCACCCCAAATTCCTCTCCAGCAACAAGCAACGGATCGCCGAATATCCACACCTGTCCGCTGTAATTTCGATTCGACACATCGCTCAAGAAGTCGCCGGTTCCTACTCTGAACGACGTGTCGTGAAAATACGCCGTTCCGGATACGCCGTCCGCCGATTCGCATGAACACGGTACGGTAATTAGGTAGTCTTGAACGCCTCCGCGTTGAATCGGCTGAATCTGCCATGGATTGACGGAATACGCGGCGGCGATTTCGCTTTTCGTCTGCTGGCCGTTGTTGATGTGATATAACGACGCGTCGCATTTCATTATGGTTGAACATGTCATTGGAAACATAGTTTGATTAGAGTCGGGGATGGAGATTGCTGAAGAACAGAAGAAAATTAGTAGAAAGATGGAGTGTGAAACGACGGCGTTTGAAACCATGGCAGTGCTTTTGGGTGTTCTTCGTTTCGCTGTGAGGAAGAAAGATAACAGAGGAGGTAATATTAACGCTTCCCTCTTTAATAAATATAAAAAAAATAATAATAATTTTGACGTATTTCGATATAACAACAAGCCAATCAGCTATTGCCATTGATACTAACGGCTGAGTTGAATATTGAAGTGGTTAATTATGTAAATAAATAAATAAATAAATAAATTCGCTTAATTAAACGAAAAATAAGGAGAGAGGAGACGGGGGATAATACGAAGCCAACTGGTTTTCTGTTTCTTTTCCTTTGTCTTGTTGGCGTCTATGATTAAGAACATCATTAACGTTCTCGCACATTAGTTGTCTGAGGAAGCCGGCTGATGGGATGAGATGCTCCACGTGGCGTATTCTCCTAGCTTTTCATTTTCTATCAATTCAAAAGCATAGTAGATTCCTAACGGAACGAATCTATTATTTTTTTTTTTTAAATAACAGTATAGACGTGTTGTGCGAAAAATTATTAAAACCGTTCCATAGACTTAAATATTTATAAATTCATTTTCAAACTAATGATACCATTCACGTGTGGACCTAATTTTCCATTACTATTATGTGGGTTCTACTTTATTTATGAGTAGAGTTAGATGTATAGTACTTATCTATAAATTCCTACTAGATAGACTTGCATATGTACCTTGCAAGCTTGACTACGGGCTAACACATGCTCATGCTGACGAAAACCAATGAAAAGAAAGGAGTGTGTATCATATCATGGGTATGCGTATATACAACGACATGTTGGGGAAGTATCCTGTCCTCGTGACATACATGCATGAGCTCTCACATTTTTCAAATCATTGTATATAGCTATGATGCATGTCATATTTCTATACTTTTCATGACATAACCTTCCTATGAGGCATGCATTCGTGTACATTACATATCATTCATGACTCATCAAATGTCTCATAAAGTAAGATGTGAATGTGATCATAGCATACATAGACTATATACGCGAAGTATATGTATCATAGAAAGCTAAAAAACATACAAGAAATAACATATAGATGAGCTACAACTTATCCAATGTAGTATGAATGCATTCCAATAATAAAAACACCTACTTGTAAGGCTAAGTTGAAATCACTAATTTCTTGTGTTGATGTTCGTTGAGATCTAAGTATACCTACGATGTTTCATGACATAATAATTAGACTATCACTAAGCCAAATACGACTCTAGAATAATCCAAAATAGCAAGGAAATGAATCCAAAATACGAGGAGTTCACTCACTCTAAGAATGACAAAACATCTAGCAAATAGGAGAATATCAATTCTTTAGTTTTATAATTTTATGTCTAATATGGGTATTAATGATTGGTCATTAATGATTAAAAAAGTAGAATAGGTCAAAGATTTATTACATAATAAATTAAAATATAATAAACTTATTCAACATAAATTTTAAATTTATTCACCTATCATATATTTTTTATTTTTTATTTGACTTAAAAGGACCTCTTAAACTAAATAATAATAATAAGTTTAGAAAATAGTAAAAGTTTTTTTTCTTTTATTTTCTACAAACTTAAAAATTTAAAATTTAAGGTTGTAATTTAGTCAATTTTATTTTTAATAAAATTGAGTATAACTTAATTATTTAAAATATTATATTATTAATCGAAATATCATAATTTTTAATTATGGCGGCTACATTTTATTGAACTATAACACCAATAAGACCCTGCTTTATTGGGATAGTCTTTCTCTAAAAGTTGAGTTTTGTGAGAACTTATTCCAAGCTTTACATGAAATTCTAAAAAAAGGAGGAAATTTTCGAGAGTGATGGAGAATAAATTTTTGATCTTTTTCTAATCTCTTATTCTTTTAATTCTTTTTCATAAAATATGTATTTGGGTCGGTTTATAGGTTAAATTTTTTTTTTTGGTCGGGTCAATCTGACCAACCCGACTAACTCGAAAATAAAATTATAATCCAATACTATCCTACGATAAAAAATATTTGACTGTCAGTGACTGATATGCGTGATGTCTTGTGTCTTGTAATTTATGAATATTTGATATTTCAGTTTTATTAAATTTTAGTTATTAATATAATACATACTATAATCAATTTTTTTAAAAAAATTAATTATAAAAAAAACTTTAGAACGAGTTGGGTTGAATTTAAGTTAATTAAGTATTTAAAAATGCTTCAAAATTATTCATTAAATATTATAATAGGATTTTCTAAAAATATTTAATTTGATTTATTTTTCTAAAAAAATCGAAATTTAAAGAATGGTTTCATTAAGTTGAGATTTTAACTAATACAAAAGAGAATAAATTAATTTCGTTTTAATAAAATTATTCTATATTATAAAACAATTAATTCGTTTCAAAACGAATATAATAAATCAAATGGATTAAATATAATAAAGAACCGAGAGTTCAAATACCTATAAAAAGAATAATAATAATAAATAAATAAATAAGAAAAAAGAAGGAGATCGTCCAATGAAATCGAACTGCGAAGGAAATGCTTCCTTTGAGCTCTTGTAAGATAAAGACCAATATAAAATGGCAATTATAAAATTCCAGTAGCCGTGTTCCAATTTTTTTGCGCCATTTCCAGACAAAGTTTGCAGCGAGTAGAAGATCGAGATCGACATGAAAGTTCTCTGCCATCCTGAATCTTCGGTCTTTCCTGCACATCAGACTCGCTGGAGAAAACACAGAGATCTTCTACGTTTGCAGGTTCCAACTCCATTGGTATTTCCTGTTAAAGATCGAGGACGTTGGATTAGAGGGAAGCGGATATGCTTGACCGCGAAAGCTGAACTAGATTGGGCAACGATGGACCAATTAGGACTTTCAGAATCAGATGTGCAGAGTCCGGCAATTTCCACTTCGTATCGTAGTTTGAATTTGCCGAAGCCAAACCAGACGGTGCTGGAAGCTCAGGCTAGGGTTTGCACAGGACCTACACAGACCAGGCCGCTCGGCGAAGAACAAGCGTTTAAGGTGTTGGACACAATTTTAAGATCAGGTACTTCTATATTCGTTACTAGTTACGTTTCATTCGTCGTTTATATTACCGGGCGAATTTGGTGCTGGAGGTGAGTAGGATTGCTGATATTTGAGGAGAAGACGAGAGGTAGAACTCTTGAAAACGTGTTCTCCCATACGAGGCTAAAAATCTGCTGAACTTGTTGTTCCTTCAGTTAAATGTTTCTGTGCTTGACGAGAAAGAAAAAGTTAGGCGTCCTCACTCCAATCTTATTCTTAGATATATTTTGTCATAATTGTCGCGGTTTAGAAATAATAGTTAATTGGAATGATAGTTATAGAGAACTTCTATAAAATTTCAAGTTGAACCAGTTCAGCACTAAAAACCTGTATACATTTTCTCCCATACAAGGCCAAAATTCTGGAGAACTTGATCTTCCTCAAGTTCAATGGTTCTGTGTTTGACAAGAAAAATATTTATGTATCATCGATCCAGTGTTGTTGTTGGCTAAATTTTGTCATTGTAATCATGGTTTAAATACACAATAAATTGGAAAGATAATGAAAAAGAACTTAAAATTTTAGTCAATCCTGTTCTACGAAGCCTATTTAACTGACACTGCTGGATGTCGCATTTAATGTAATGCTTCTATTTTGCCTGAAGTGGAGGAGTTTGTTATCTTATCATTGTCAATGTTTCAGCTAAAGGGGATCTTAAAGGCGAAGAGGAAGTGTCACGATCGCAGCTAGGAGCATTCTTTTCTGCAATGACTATACGCGCAAATGTCTTTCCTGAGGCAACTCAGTGGAGTGAAGGGGAAAAGAAGGCAATGACCACATTTTGGCCACTCCTAGTTCGAGTTCTAACTTCTGATGTAATCTTCCTTGCTGATCCTGAGGGTACTATTATGGGAGGGAGTTCGATTGGGCCTCAATTTATTGGGCAGGGGTCCTGTGAAATGAGGTTGGTTGGTGCTCTTAGAGAAATTTTAGCAGGAGGGCATCTAGGGTATGAGGAGGTCCAAGGGGTGATGAGAGATGTGCTTCCACTTAAAACAGAAAGCCAGATGTCGTCGGGAGTGAGTCATTCACTGCTTTCAGCCTTTCTAATTGGTCAACGTATGAACAGGGAAACTGATCGAGAGCTCAAAGCACATTGCCTTGCATTTGATGAAGAATCGGGTAAGCATTTTTCACTGATTAGTATATTTATGTGGTACATCAAAATCAAACCATGGCTCTCGTGATTAAGTCTTGAATAATGAATATTGAAAATAGGTCCTACTCCAGTTGCTGATGTTAGATCATTGACTCATTATGGGGAACCTTATGATGGAAATACACGTTATTTCAGGAGCACATTGTTTGTTGCTGCGGTTAGATCCTGTTATGAGGAATCTTGCTTGCTCCATGGTGTGGATTGGATGCCCCCAAAGGTCAAATCAGGCTTTCCTTTTCTTTTTCTTTTTTATTTTAGCAAACAGGTTATTGATTATTCCCCGCAGATAAGCTTCAATACAACTGATAAAAGCATCCTCTTATCCTACTCATTCCATCGCTCTCATCCAAAATCTTATTGTTACTTGATAGAATGTTCTTTTTATGTTAAACATGATCTGGTGCTCTATGAACGGAGTGTATCTTTTTTAACTTTGTTTGTTCAATTCTTCCATTGGTCATCTTCTATAGGGTGGTGTTACTGAAGAGCAGATGCTGAAATTTATGGGCGCAAACACAAACTTAATGCCCTCACATGCTAAAATACTTCTTGAGGTTCACTATTTTCTGTTCGACTCTCACATATACATTAATTATGATCCTGTGTTATTCTCAGTTATGCACGTAATGTCATATTTCGTCTTAATTTTTTTTCTACCACTAATATATTTCAGGATGAGGAGGTTGGTTTTGCTTATGTAAGTCAGCGTGAAGCTCGCCCATCGTTGTATGAATTCTAATCAGTTTGCTAATTGTCATTGTGTATTTATTGTTGTAGAACGTGCCTTTTCTTCTCTCTAATGTTTGGATTTACCAGTATTATAATAGCCATATACTGTTAGTTCTTTCTAGTTGTGGTCCCTAACTGATCCAACCCAGTTTGGCATATTTAACCTGTTTCTTATTATTTGAGCGAAAAGAGTATTCTTTTTGTTATATTTGTAGATATTCATTGGTTGGGCTGAGAGAGCACATAAAGAAACGGCCACCATTGGCAACGACTGAAAAGGTTCAGCAGTTTGTGAAGGTGATATTGATCTCCACGTTTTTGTGTGATCAATCTTTTAGCATGTTATGTGCACTTCACATGATCTTTCAGTTTGATAGTATCTTACGAAACATGGATTTTATCTTAAGATAACCAGTATGTGATTATTTGAATATCAGCGACAAATATAAAATTGTACAATAACAAAATGATATTAAGGGTATATTCATCAACTTATTTGTAGATTTGCTTAATAGCCAATGACAGAACCCCAAGTTTCTCATGATGTTTATTGGACATTTACATGGTTCGTTGGCTTAGGAATCTAAAAAAATGACTTTCTTTATCTAAAAGTGATTGAATGTATACTTTCAGACATGTTCTAAGTTATAAATGTTAAATATGCACATGATTATAAAACTGTTGATTGATTTGCTTCTTCCCAATAAATAGGTAGTCGGTAGTAATTTGCTACTAGTATTGTCTGGATAAGTAACGTTCAGAGGATAATGCTTAATGCAGGCTAGAGGGAAGGAAGCTATTGTGACTGGATTCTATCATCACGGTTATGAAGAGCCACTTCTAATGCTAATGAGGAGAAGGGGTGTTCATTCTGGCTTAGTGGTGAAGGTTGGAATTTAATCTATTAAATTATATCTAAGAAATCATACGCTCCATCACTGGATGATTTTTAAGCTCACTTGTGTATGCATGAAATAAAACATTGATTATATTTGGGCATGATATAGCATTGCAAAAATGTATAAGGTTTCTGAAGTCACAACTCCGTAACTTCCAAATGGAGTTTACTTTATTTGAGTGATTTCTGGAACTTGCCTTTTCACAATGGAGAGGTTTATATGACTCAATTTGCTACTTGTGCATTGTCTTAAACATGTCTCTCGTTCTTGTTACAGGGTGAGGAAGGAGCCCTCTCAATGACGACAAGGTTGCGGTCAGCCGATGCTTCAAAAGGACTTCCTGTCAACTACTGTTCCGGTTTTCGATCACTGAGCAAGCAATCAGCGTTTGAAGTTGATGGTTTAAACATCAACCCTTATGTTTTTCTGGCTTACTAATTCTGAATATCAAGATGAAGATCAGTTTAACCTTTTTGGCATGAATTCACGTAAAGAATGAAACAATTGTGTTTGCAGGAGTATCTCGTCATAGTTTCAGCCTGGCGGTCAATGCCGCAGACTATGGATTTCAACCCACTGATACTCCAAGGACTGATAGATCGGTACTTTCCTTTACTTTTTTTTCCTAATTATTATTTCCATCTCTTTTTTCCAACACTTGGGACGACCTTGTTCTAATACAGATAAAATTTGTGGTTTAATCCAATTTTTACCGGAGAATGGGGAGGAATTAGTTATTAATTAAGCTAAATTTCAGGTCTCACAACTTGTATCTAATAGATTTTTTATAATTTTAAAAAAAATTAAAATCAAATCAAGTGTTTATTAAAATTTTAATTTTGTATCTAATAGACTTGTGAAGTTTAAATTTTTTTAAAAATTTAGAGATTAAATTTGTAATTTCTAAAGATTGGAGACTAAATAAGTACAAAATTGAAAGATGAGTAACTAAAATTTAAATCCAACCTATTAATTAAAGTAGGCTGGAAATTTGAAGAATCCTAAAGATGTCAGGTTTGCAGCCTTTTCTCTATTTTGTTCCTAGAAAAGAAAAAATCTCAAAGATACAGCAAACATGTGCTTTCTGTACCCGGTCAGAAAACCTTTTTGGCAACTTGTCACGGGTGATTTTCTCAAGGAAAAGGAGTTGGGGTGGGGACTTATTAAAAGCTCATTCCCCGTTTGGCCCAAGGACTTAACAAAGAAGGAGTTCGTTACCCCACTCCACGGACTTCAGCGCTCTTTATTTTTGAAGTCTACACACTCCCCAGCCCTCGATTGATTTTTCACTCATCACTTCCAACCCCTCTCTGATATTCTCTCGTCTCTCTCTTTGAAACTCTGGGATTTGCTTTTTCCTTCTCTTCTATTTTTCTTCACCTTCTACAGTTCATCTCTAATGTGTGGTTAGTTTGATTTGCTCTCTCTGTGTTTTCTCTCTCTCTCTCTCTCTTTATTGCTCTCGTTTTTTTCTCTCTTCCACAATGTATTTATTTGAAATATTTTTGTGGCCAAAAGTATGTCTTCTAATATTTTTTTTTTTTATCTATTATCGACCCAAACCCATTCTTACCCATTCTTACCCAGTAGACATCTTCAAACATTTTGTTCTAATCTCGACCCTTAATAGCCATTGGATCTTCAAATTGTATGCTATTTTCTATTATATTCGTGCAATTTTATAAATCTAACATATTTTGTTTATTATCATTAAAGTTGATATTTAAAGAAATTTGTAAGATATACATTAAAAGAAATCGCAATCGTAGAATTCATGGGAATATATCCTTAATAATGAAAATTTTAAAACTTGTGCTAAAAATCAGTAAGACAAAAACAGCTAATGTAAAGATAGACATGATGATTGCCTAGGTTCGGAAGTGCTTGTGATCATTCAAATCTTGATATGGATCTTAATTATCCAATGGCTTTCGTTTGTTTTTTATTTGTTGTTTGCATTAGGATTTTATGTAATTTTATTAATCAGCAGTGCATTCTTTCATTGATTTGCAATGTGTATATTTTCAGGTGTCAAAGAACATAGAGTNCTCTTTCATCGATTTGCAATGTGTATATTTTCAGGTGTCAAAGAACATAGAGTTGGGCCTAGCAGCTCTTAATGGTGACAAAGGACCAGCATACGATAGAATTGTTTTGAATGCTGGGATGGTGGATCACTTGTTGGGATGCAATGGCGCTGAAGATGTATCCGTAGCGCTGGATAGGGCAAGAGAAGCCATCGACAGTGGCAAAGCTCTTAAACGTCTCTTGAACTATATCAAGATTTCTAACAAGTTGAAGTAAAGATTCTCTACGGCATTTCATTCTTCCTGTTTTTACTTGAACAGATCCCTTCATTTTCGTTCCTTTTTTAAAAAAAGAAAAAAGAATCTTTCGGAAGGCGAGAAACAGGCCAGTGGTTTCGAGAATGTTGAGGGGTACAGTGGACCTGCCGTGCCCATTTTATACGTTTTATAAGTTTTTCCGCACAATTTTAGTGTTGAAATGTTTTATGTCCAACATTCTTCATAATTTAACATCGCCAATAATAATGGTACCCAATTCTCCATTGCCCATCTCATTTGGAAAATAGACCGTCGAAAGCCTACTTAATCTGGATGTTTAAATTTTCAAAAGTATATTTTTTTTAGTTATATTTAAATTTTGAAAGAAAAAAAAAAAATTATCCGGTTTTGAAGTTCTTAAATCACATGCATCTCCGTCCGACATGCCTCGGTCTACGTAGACCTGTAAACATGCAACTTGTTTTCCTCTTTTTAATTTTATGCTGAGTTTTATTAAAATAATGTTCATATAATTAAATTTATTTGATAACTATTTGATTCTATTATTACTCTTTTTTAAACTAAACTTGCAAACAACACAAACTTACAATCAACCAGAGTGTTTTCAAGATTCATGTAGAGTTTGAAAAACTAAAAAAATAAAATTTAAAAACTCAAAAAAAAATTGTTTTTTTTATTGATAATTCAAATATTTATTTAAAATGAAATTCAAACAAAAATTGTGAGGAAAAAAACGGGCAAAATTTTAAAAATAAGAAGTTAAAAACCAAATGATTATCAAATGAAACTCAACCAACCAAATCTTAGTTTCTTCATTTTCTTGTTTTAAAAAATAGGCTTGTTAATTAAATTTCTGTATTTTTATTTTGTTATCTGTGTTTTAAAAGTATTTTCACAATTCAAATCAAATTTTGAAAATGGAAAAAAAAAAAAAATCTAAAAAAAAAATCATTATAATTACTATAAAAAAAAGTTTCTTTTAAAAAAAAAAGTAGTAATTATAGACGGGTCCTAATCAATCTTCCATTTACCATTAGATATACTGACCAAGCATATGATGAGCCTTGATATGCAGATGATCTGGCTATATACGAAGCGCTGCAGCTATAGAACCCGCAAGGCTAAGAACTTCAAAAGGAGCTTTATTCGCCACTTCTTTAACAGTCAATGGGCACGAATCAGTAATCCAGAAGTAGTTCAGCCCGTTCTCAGGATGCCCTGTAAATGACAGCAGCTTTAAGGAATGATAACCGGAAGATATATATGCAGGCAGCATTTGATTAATTATCAGTTTAAATTCTACTGTACTTTCAAGTTTTAAAACTTGATACACGTCTTAAAAATTGACTATTTTCGTCTCTTAAAATTTAAAAAACGACAAAACAAATGGACCAGAATAGTCACTTTTAAAATGTATAGAGACCAAAATAAATATTTTGAAAGTATTGGACAAAAATGAACCAAAGTTGAAGATGAAGGTACAGTGACCAAAACGAACTAAAACCTTAGTTACTTCATTTTCTATACCATGACTAATCAATTCTACATGTTGCATGCCACAATCCACAGAGAGTTGCAATACGCGAAGCAAACTCACGTATTTTGTTCCGGATATGTTTGGTATCAAAATTTTGTGGTTTCAAACTCACACGCAAAGCAATACACGAAGCAAACTCAAACTCACATGCGAAGCAAACTCGCTGATGGTTTCAAAATTTTTAAGATCAGTNACGTATTTTGTTCTGGATATGTTTGGTATCAAAATTTTGTGGTTTCAAACTCACGCGAAGCAATACAAGAAGCAAACTCAAACTCACACGCGAAGCAAACTCGCTGATGGTTTCAAAATTTTTAAGATCAGTTTGGTCTGGATATGTGCGAAGTGTGGGGATCAACCCAATTTTGTTGTCGATAATCTTCAATGTATTTTCAAAACTTAATGATTCTATCTCTTCCGGTTGGGCTTCGTGAAGGACAATTTTACTCCTTTCCCTTTTAGTTGGGGATTATGTGTTCCACACGCATATAATAAAATAACAGTGTATCAATATAAGCTAATAATAGAGCAAAAATACCTCCATTATCATGTTTAAAGCGTTGCCACGATCTANGCTAATAATAGAGAAAAATACCTCCATTATCATGTTTAAAGCGTTGCCACGATCTATTTGGAAAAATCCCGTGTGTTACGTAAGCACTGATTTTTGCTGNTATTTGGAAAAATCCCGTGTGTTACGTAAGCACTGATTTTTGCTGCTCCATGTGCAGCCAACACTTTCTGGAATGAGAAGAGAGTAAATGCGCATTCCATAACATATCTTCAATAAGAGATTCATACGCAAGTATTTAGTTACCTGACACTCTATTAGAGTTCCACCTGATTGAACCAAATCATCAACAATCACAACATGCCGTCCTTTTGGATCTCCCTCCTTTAGGCGCACAATTCGTTGTTCTCCTTCCCGAACTTTGGCACATACAATCTAAAGTATCAACAAGATCATCATGCAATCAGCAGAACTTAAAACAAGGTTTAGCATAGCAGAATAAAGATTATCATGCAATGTTCCTCGTGGAAAATACATCCTGGAGGGCACAGTTGAATTATATGTTTGCCTAGACCATAGTTTATCTCCCTTGCTTGTTTGAGTATGTGACGGAGTACGGAATATAACAGATGGCCAGAAGGGAGTTTAAAGCAGTTATTCAAGGTTGTAGGTCCAAAACGCACCAAAGACCCAGGTCCAGGCCTTGGGGCGGGTGTGACCTGGTATGGGGAAGGAGCCAAGCTCCCACTCCCGGTTATCCAAAAAGTGGTATAGTTGAACCTATAATAGAGAACGACATGTTGTCTATCAAAGGTTTAAGTCATCATGAGTTTAATTCAATTAATTAAGACACATACACACACTAAAAGATCAGTTTGAATCTCTACACCCCATGTTGAACTCAAGAAAACAAGTCCAAACTTTAAGAACAGGCATAGTTTCAATACAAGACACAATTTTAAGACTTATATTCGCATTGTAATTTAAGTCCTTAGCATATCTTGTTTTTTCACTGACATCTTCAAGATCACCTATGAAGCCAATTAGATAAAATTTGAAGAGGCCAAGAGGCTACTGAGCATTATGGTTAACCTCTAAGAAATTGCCCAGATAGAAGGGTGTAGAATCCGGAGCAATCAGTGGACTGCTCTGTGAAATATTTACTTCAGCAGTTTGTGTACAAATCAGAGACTACTGAGAAACATTCTGAAGGTTATTTGGAAAGACAAAATGCCAAAGAAAACGAAGTCCTCATGGACATTACTCCTTGGTGTTAATCCAAGCGAGGTTATTAAAAAAATATCAGGAAGATGATGTCAAATTCCAATTGGTCCCAGCCTTGTTTCAAGTAAATTCAGTTCAGTTCTTACTGCTTGAGTGTCTGTTCAGGGAGTTCCGAATGAGCAATTGGATATCTGAATGCCTATGTTGTAAGAATCTTCCTAATTGACTTCCTATTATATAATTGTTCTTTGAATTTTTGAGTCCACCCCTTTCTTTCCATTAATGTTTCAAGTTCACATAAAAATTTGTATATGAAAATCACTCTACAGTTGGTTAGGTTCAACTCCGNTGAGTCCACCCCTTTCTTTCCATTAATGTTTCAAGTTCACATAAAAACTTGTATATGAAAATCACTCTACAGTTGGTTAGGTTCAACTCCGCTGCTAGCAGCTAGAAAAATTTGTCACAATCTTAGTGAAACCTAGTATTTTG
The DNA here is from genome assembly GCF_002806865.2 of Cucurbita pepo subsp. pepo. Lineage (NCBI taxonomy): Eukaryota > Viridiplantae > Streptophyta > Magnoliopsida > Cucurbitales > Cucurbitaceae > Cucurbita > Cucurbita pepo. The sequence continues at coordinate 9,290,298 of NC_036638.1, forward strand.
CAATTTTACTGTGGCAATTGTGAAAACCCATAAGCATATTAGGGCTAGCAAAACTTAATACTTCTATAAATATTAAATCCATTACGTGATTATTTAATGGCCGTTCTGTTTTCTAGACAAGGACTCATTTTATTCACCCTGAGAAAAGATTTCTACATTGTACTTCTCATATTTCCTCTAATACCATCTTGACTCCAGAACTTGCTAAATGTGGAGAATCGGATATTAACTAAACTGATTGCTAACCAGCAAAAATATGCCTTAACAACTAAAAGTAACTTATTCAGCTATCTGAGCAGTGGAGAGCCTGTTACACTTGATCTCCTTGTTTACTGATATCTATTATGGGCCTCACACAGTCTATCATATTCTCTTCACGACAAGGACGTGTTAGATTCAACATAATCTATTTATCATTCTTTCATTTACTTTTTCTGAATGAAAGTTTTCATAAAAGTATATACATATATAGTCTATTTACCGTAGGAAAATGCTGCAGCTGATTATGAAATCTTTTCCATGCTCCATCATCAGGAAAAGCAATTGCCACCTAGAAAGCAGAAAATTCTGTCACTTCAATGAGATAGGTACTACAAAGTAAATCTATTCAACAATTCTACTGCAAAATTCTAGATCGATCTTGTCTCACAATGCAGTTTTGAGACAAATATTAAAAAATCAAGGACGATCTAAAATAAACTTCTATGAAAATACCACAATCATATCAACGTAAGCTATAAATGAACACAGACACGTGGAGAGAAACAATAGTACATAGAAGACAAAGAGCTTACATTGTCAGAATCTGGCAACTGCTGCAATCTATTTTTTAGCAAAGGAATTCCACTTTCAAAGCAAGGTAAAATATTGTCTCCAAAGTAAAACCTCTCCTGATGAAAAAGAGTAAGAAGAGCTTAATAAGACAGCCACCGAAGAGGAAAAAAGAACTAAAAAAGGTGACGAAGGGTTCTTATAGGTAAGTTATCTGCTAAAAAGGAAAGTTCTGCTCANCACTAAAAAAGGTGACGAAGGATTCTTATAGGTAAGTTATCTGCTAAAAAGGAAAGTTCTGCTCATTTTATATTTGTAGATAGTAGCTATTGAACCTGCAAGGCATGAATGTCAAAAGTCACAAGGCTCGTTGGTCCTCCTCTTGAAATAGGTATATTCGATAGGATCCGCGCTAGAGTAAAAGCAGTTGCAACATCTCCTTCATCCTCCATGCGCTCAAAAGTTCCAGTAGGAAAGAAGGGAAGAACAAGCGTAAATGAAGAGATGAACAGTTTCGGCAGAGCATAAATAACGGAGAGTTGCTCAAAGATTACAGCTGGTGAACTGAAGGATGCAAGAAAAGCCACATGCTGTCCACGAATTCCTTGTGCATTAGGTATAAATATGTTCGGAAATCCATCCTCAAACTTCCTAACATAAGAACGTAGTAAGCATTAATCCAAAGGATTTCTGATTTTGATGAAATTTTAACTAGAATACAAGTAGAAATTAGAAACTTAAACAGCTTGTGTTTATCATGCTTTAATCATTGATGAGAGGCACGTAAATACATTTTCCACCAGCAGAATACGCAATATTGTTATGGAGTGAAAATACTATTAAGTTCGAAAACACAGGAGAGCTTCCAAAATCTCAACAACTCGACGTTGTGATCAGGAGCATTACAATCTCAACAGCTGCATCTGCGGTGAAATTTTGAGGTATGAAATGAAGACTTTCAATTGAAAGCACAGCTATACATTCTGGATCGTCACAGCGATAAGCCGTAGTCAGAATTAAAAATACTGCAACGATTAGAAAACTATCGAATGAAGCTTTTCCTAGATATTTCCTACATTATGGCTAAAATAATCTAACTAACCTCCATGAGATATTACGTAGCTCAATTCCATCGGACTCAGCGGCGATTTTCTCCGCGAGAATCTTCGTCTCCGCGCAGAAAAATAGGCAGATCTTCTTGGCGTCGCTTTTAGAAGACAATTCCAGACCGGCGGCGGCGACTGAGGCAGCAGCCATTGGTACGGAGGACGAAGTAGAAGCAGAATTTTGAATTGAGGAAAAAGGATCAGTACCAGGAACGCTTTCGATAGTCCACGGATAAGGATTCTCGAAATTCTTGATCTCGCACGCAATGCGGTTCTTTATCTTTGAACATCCGATGGCGTATGTTCTAGAAACTATTACCGACGACGAACTTCGAGAGGATTCGACGCGTGTGTTAGGGCTTTTGAACAGAATTAGAAGAGAGCGGTTTGCCGCCATATGGCCGATGTGACTCTCGCGACTGGCGCCGTTTTATGCTGCACTTGGTTGCCTCTTTAACCGTATAAAGTCTATTCCGGTTGCTGGTGCCAGGAATAGTATGCAGTCAAAAATACCCCCGGGCATATAAAAGCGCGCGTTGTTCTGCTGGGTAAAAATGTAAATATCGCAAACGACGACGTTTCAACCTTAGTATGTTTGCAGAGCGGATTTCCCGAGGCCGGCTGCATTTTGCCCTTCCGTGTCATTTGACTCATTACCCAATCCATTAATTTATTTTTAGACACTACAAAAATGGAAAAGGACAGTGAATTACTTATTAATAAATTATTGGAACTTTCCGACGTGTTTATTTGGTAACTTTTAAATAATCTTTTATAAATTCAGAATTTTGAAACAATANTTTGGTAACTTTTAAATAATCTTTTATAAATTCAGAATTTTAAAACAATAATTAATCTAGTTACAAATTCAAAATTTAAATTATATCTTTATTAGATAAGAAATTTTAAAAAATAAATAGGTTGAAAATTTATTTAGATAAAATATTTTTTTAGAAAATACAATAACAAAAAGTAACACAACTAGAGATGTGACCTTTTACCATGCTAACACAAATAGAAATGTCAATTAATACATCAAAAATTTAATTTTGTAAATGATGTTGCGATAATATAAACAAGCTTTACTGCAAAGTAAGGGATTACGAATTGGCATACCCTAAATTGACAAATTGGACATCAATATTGATGTTCATTCAAAATTAATGTCGATATCGATATCGATATCAATTTTTCAATTTTACAATAATAATAATAAAAAGGGTTCGTTGCTAAGATGTAATCATAATAAACCACATAATTCAAATTTAAAAAGTTTATACCATAACTTCATACTTTAATGCTATTTTATGAAAAAAAAATAATAATAATAAAGAATATTTAAATTTGGATATAGTATTTATTTTAAAGATCATGAAGATTATAGAATTTGATTTTTGTGTGTTGAAAAGGAACACCCGCCACTACTTGCCGATTTCATTGGCCGAATACGACCATGAGCCAACGTAACAGAACCGCCAAATTTCTGGACTCTTATCAAAACTGAAGTTTCTGCATGAAGCTGCGCCACACTTTTGGTGCTTTATCTCTTTAAGGGAAAAATCCACATTCCAAATTTCAGTGGCTCTGCTGCATCGTTTCGTTCAATCTCATTGCCAACAAAAACTGAGCCGCCCCTGCTGCTCCCAATTCTGTGTCACTCGCTCACGAGCTCCACTACCTCCTGCAGCGCTTGCCTCGAACAAAACAAGTTCTTTTTCTTCCCCTTGCAAACGCTTGAATCAAATTTTTCTCTATTTGGGACTGTTTCGCTTCCCATTTTCTGTAGATTATCTTCTTTGCATGTTTATTGTGTAGTTTGTTAATTGTATATTGATTTCTTCCTCGTTTATGTGAATGCCCAAATCAAAAGAGCTATAAGCTTTTTGGTCTGTCCTTTGCATACACAAAACCCAAATGCTTAATCTAAAACTCAAGTTGATAGGTTTGGAGTTTTTTGTTCTTCTTTTTGTGTGTGTATTCCCAATAGTAACCCGATGAAACTTGATAACCTGTGATTTCTGTCATTTGGTTTCTCATTTATCTTACTTCTCTAAAATTCAGGTTCCGGGCAGATTGTGTTTAGCTGGAGTAATAGCTACTAGAGATTAAGTATATCATCATGTCACAAAAGGCACTAGACTACGAGTCGATTAATGAAAATGTGAAAAAGGCTCAGTATGCTGTGAGAGGAGAATTGTATCTGCGAGCTTCTGAGCTTCAAAAAGAAGGGAAAAGGGTATGCTTTGATTGTTTAAGGAGTTTGGTTAATTGGTTATGTTTCACCTTTGATCAATACTTTTGTCCTGCAATAAGTTTTTGGAATAAACTTGGCATTTATCTCCACATCAGTATGATCTTGTCCATTTTAGATATAAGCTCTTACGTCTTTACTTTTGGTTTCACCCAAAAGGCTTTATACCAATGGAGATATTGTATCCTACTTATATTATGAGATCCTACATCGGTTGGAGAGAGGAACGAAACATTCTTTATAAGGGTGTGGAAACCTCTCCCTAACAGACGTGTTTTAAAATCGTGAGGCTGAGCTTGAGCTCCAAGCGGGACTTTGGTGGCACTTTCAACTCGCACCCTTGCTATCTCATGTTTCAGTCTCATTCAGAGCAATTTTTCTGGCCCAAACATTCCTATTGCTCATGGTTTCAAAATTTTCTGCAGATTATTTTCACAAATGTTGGGAATCCTCATGCTCTTGGACAGAAGCCATTGACTTTTCCACGTCAGGTATGTTACTACAGCCACTTCATTTGTTGCATTTTGATCCTTTTTTGTCGTTTCATCAACTTTCAAGTTTGTATCTAATAGGTCCACGAACATATAAGTGTCTAGTAGATGTCAAAGCTTTCAATTTTATGGTTAATAGACCTCCGACTTTAAAAGTGTTTAATAAACCTTTGAACCAATAATTTTGTATCCAATAGGTCCTTGAAAGTTGAAGGACTTATTAAACACTTTATCAAGTTCAGTGACTAAGTAAACACGAACATAAAAGTTTTTGCTTCATTTGTGACCGAAGTCAACTCCTGTCCCAATGGGTCACCATAAATACTACCTAACCCTTGCTTCTACAGGTTGTTGCTCTTTGTCAAGCTCCCTTTCTGTTGGACGATCCTAATGTAGGATTATTATTTCCTGCTGATGCTATTGCAAGAGCCAAAAGTTATCTCTCACTGATTCCGGGAGGGCTAGGTAATTTCTTAATTTGATTTCACAAGTTAGAGTGATGCTGGACTAATCGTTGAACGATCTTGCCGGTGAGGAGGGGTGTCATGAAATCATATAAGTGAGGACAGTTTTAGTTTCAGATGCTCTTTTCTATAGTAATAGCATGGAAATTGGAAGTACAACTAATTGAGGAAGTTCTGAAATTTGTTTCATAGAAGTTAGGATCTTCAAGAAGCTACATAGAACTGATTGGCATTTAATCCTTCCAAAATACTTCTAGGTGCTTACAGCGATTCTCGAGGACTTCCTGCAATTAGGAAGGAAGTAGCAGACTTTATAGGAAAGCGAGATGGCTATCCAAGGTGATAATGATGATATCTCTATTATTTTTAAAGCGTTTAGAAAGTCATTTCAGACATGCTCTTAGATTCATGACCTTAAAATCCTTACTGTTCATTGCTGTTATGACAGCGATCCAGAACTCATATACCTCACCGATGGTGCTAGTAAAGGTGTAATGCAGATATTGAACACTATTATCCGTGGTGAAGGGGATGGGGTATTATTTCTTGACTGACCATGACCATTTGGTTGCTTTTTCTTGCAAAATATGTTACTTGAATAGCTTTTCCCCATTCTCTTCACTCTCTGTTTGCATTTTAAGCTTAAACTGATGCTTTATCAGATTTTGGTCCCGGTTCCGCAATACCCTCTTTACTCGGCTACAATAGCACTGTTTGGGGGCTCTCTTGTTCCATACTACCTAGAAGAGACTGAGAATTGGGGTCTTGACATCAATGACCTTCGCCAATCAGTTGCTCAGGCTCGCTCCAAAGGAATTAATGTTAGTACATTTACCATATTTGTTGGTGAAAGCGAAATCCTGTATGCAGTTTTTCCATAAAAACATGAAACCAAGAATATAACTTTTCGGTTTTTGAATCTAGAAACCGAGGTATCTTAGTCGATCCTTGCATACATAGCTCGGTAGACATTTATGTACTGACCATGACCATTTGATTGCTTTTTCTTGCAAAATATGTTACTTGAATAGCTTTTCCCCCCATTCTCTTCACCCCCTGTCTTCATGTTAAGCTTAAATTGATGCTTTATCAGATTTTGGTCCCGGTTCCACAATACCCTCTTTACTCGGCTACAATAGCACTGTTTGGGGGCTCTCTTGTTCCATACTACCTAGAAGAGACTGAGAATTGGGGTCTTGACATTAACGACCTTCGCCAATCAGTTGCTCAGGCTCGCTCCAAAGGAATTAATGTTAGTACATTTACCATATTTGTTGGTGAAAGTGAAATCCTGTATGCAGTGTTTCCATAAAAACATGAAACCAAGAATATAACTTTTCGGTTTTTGAATCTAGAAACCGAGGTATATTAGTCGATCCTTGCATACATAGCTCGGTAGACATTTATGTTTGAGTGTGTTTATATCTTCAGGCCAAAGTCATACTGATAACTCGTGTCTTATATGTTGGTTTCTGGTCAGATAAGAGCAATGGTGATTATAAATCCTGGCAACCCCACTGGGCAATGTCTTAGTGAAGCAAATCTGAGAGAGATTCTGAACTTCTGTTTCCAAGAAAATTTGGTCTTACTTGGAGATGAGGTGTATCAGCAAAACGTATACCAGGATGAACGCCCCTTCATTAGTTCAAGAAAGGTAAAATTGTCATGTTTGAGCCTCTCAACATTTTCTTTTCGGTTCAGTTTTCAACTCGATGATATGATATGTTGTATCTCTCAGGTATTACTAGATATGGGTCCACCTATTAGCAAGGAACTGCAGCTTATTTCTTTTCACACCGTGTCGAAAGGATATTGGGGAGAATGTGGACAGCGGGGTGGATACTTCGAGATGACCAACATTCCTCCAAAGGTTTGATTACTTAATAAGATTACCATTCAATTTCATTACTTTCCATCCAGCATTTTTATGATACTTGTGTAACATTGAATCGTCGATGATGCAGACGGTCGATGAAATATATAAGGTTGCTTCTATATCACTCAGTCCAAACGTTCCTGCTCAGATATTTGTGAGTCAACTCAATGTGTTATATGTTTGATCTTAACCTTTATATTTGGCTTGCCTGAATTCTCTCATATGGAAAGTTGCTTTCTTTATTTGCAGATGGGGTTGATGGTCAACCCACCCAAGCCTGGTGATATTTCTTATGATCATTATTCTAGGGAAAGGTATGGCTAGCATCACATCCTCCTCTTAATGGTTGTCTGGTTTCTTCTTATGATCATTTATCATTTTTGGGATTGTAGCAAGGGGATCCTTGAATCACTGAGGAGAAGGGCAAGAATAATGACTGATGGATTCAATAGCTGTAAAAATGTAGTCTGCAATTTCACAGAAGGTAAACTGTTTTTTGTTAGAATGTTCCATTTTTTTTTAACTCTTCCCTCCCAAAATTCTATTGCTATGATATTAGATTAAAAAGACTAAGAGTATTTGTTAACAGGTGCCATGTATTCATTCCCACAAATACGCCTCCCGCCGAGAGCGATCGAGGCTGCCAAACAGTTGGGAAAAGTTCCTGATGTTTTATACTGCCTCAAGCTCTTAGAAGCCACTGGAATCTCCACTGTTCCAGGCTCAGGTTTTGGGCAGAAAGAAGGGTAATTATATTATAAAATAATCTCTCTATTTACAAGGTGTTTTCTTGTATCTTGGTCATTGGCATTGGCTGATTTTTATTTGCAGGGTGTTCCATTTGAGGACAACCATCTTACCTGCTGAGGAAGACATGCCTGAAATCATGGCAAGCTTCAAGAAGTTCAATGATGCATTCATGGAGGAATACGAAGGGCGTTAATCAAGGGCGTGATCGGATCGGCTTCGAATTCACTATGTACTACTCTATGGATAATGTAAACTGTAAAGCTTCTGCAAGCATACATAATATCTAACCTTATTATGAGAACTCAATTATTCTATGGGATTGGATGTCATGTTTTACACTGGCTTTTGAATTTTGAAATTGGATTGAACTTTGTTCAAATCTGAAAGGTGAGGAATAAGGAATACTGGATAAGGAAGAAAAAGCAGCTTTTGGTAAACTCCTTTGCGGAGCACTGGGAAGAAACCTACAAATTCCAAGATTCCTTCGGCTTGAGAATAACTCACCTTGAAAATTGGAGCTCTTTAGTTTGAATTTTTCTGGGTTTTTTTTTTTTTTCTTTTCTTTTTTTTTTTTTTTCTTTTCTTTTTCACTAAATATCTATATAATTGTTTTGTTTTATTGTTAGGTAAATAACTTGCTTGCACTGTTTCTGCAAATTTCACTACTTTTCATATAGCTCTGTAATTTAAACTCTACACTTGAATGGGTGATTCATTTAATAATTCTTATAAGTTAAAGTTTTCATTTGTTGTGTTGATATATTTAATTTGTTGAGTTCTTGCGATGTCCTCCATTGGTTGGAGAGGAGAACAAACCACCATTTATAAGGGTGTGAAAACCTTACCCTAGCATACGCGTTTTGAAGCCTTGAAGAGAAGTCCAAAAGGAAAAGTCCAAAGAAAACAATATTTGCTAACGGCGTATTGGGGCGTTACGGTTCTTTTTCTGTATCTGGTTGATTGTGTAACAACCTCAGAACAAATTAATGAGCTTTGGTGTTTTGTTAATGAAATGTTGTGTTGTTTTGGCTCATGGACAAACCGAGCAAATTAATGAACTTTGGTGTTTTGTTAATTAAATGTTGTGTTGTTTTGGCTCATGGACAACAAAAGTTTAGCATGAATGAGACACGTAATAATTATTATTTAAATTTTAATGGGTGAAATTTGTTGAGGATTGTTCGGAGGGAGTCTCACTTTGACTAGTTTAGGAAATGATCATGAATTTATAAGCAAGAAATATATCTTCATTGGTACGTGACCTTTTAGAAAATCAAAAGCAAAGTCATAAGAATTTAAGTTCAAAGTAGACAATAACATACCCTTGATGAACAAATTAGGAAATTGAAATTTAAGCGCCAGAGTCAACTACGGTTGGTTGGTTGGTTGGAAGTTCGTGGAGTTTCCCCTCTCTCCCACTCATGGCAGGGAATCTATTAAAGCATGAATCTAAATTTTGCATTGTCACTATTCCTTCCCTTTTACTCCCAAAATTTTTCACTGTTTCTTGATTCCTAGAGAAAAGGGAAAAGAAAAGAGGAAAAACTCCTCTTTAGAGCTGCAACAAACGCAACGCAAAGCAAATTAGGCCAAAGTCACTTTCCATATTCTCCTTTGCAAATCCTCGGCACCACCAACTTTGATCATTTAATTTTATTTATTCCTCTGCTTTTATCCAAACCAATCCCCTCTTTATTCCCTTATTCCCCCCCTCTATATTACTTCCCTACATCTCTCTCCTTCCCCCACCCCCCACCCCCCAAAACTTATGGGATTTTCAGAGAATTTCCAAGACCATATGGGCTTCGAATTCGATCCCAGAAAATGGGTCATCACGGGAATTCAGTCACGACCTCCTCTTGTGCCTATTTACACGAATCCCATTCACAAAGAACTCGATCACTGTGACACAGAAGACCAACCGCCGACGCCGACAGGAGACGACTGTCGGATCCGGTCCGGTTCAAAATGCCCGCCCGCCCCCAAGAAGCGAAAATCTTCTATGAAATTCAACCATGGCAATGTGAGGCAGTTCTTCAAGCCTCCGGATTTAGAGGTTGTCTTTAGTCGACATGTCGAGAGGGCTAATTGATCAAGCTTTTGTTTCTTAACTTTAGCTATTGGCTTGCTTTTGTTTCATCGTGAATTTTCATATTAGCTCTTTTCGTTGTTTTATTAGTTGATGCATTGTACAGAACTGTTTTCTGTCGTTCATGTGGACTCAGAAATCTCAGAGATGGAACAAATTTTTTTGAACTTAGAATTTTTGCTTTCGACATTTTAAGTTCTTTTCTCTATTTTTTTTATTCTGAACTTTTAATTTTTTAAATTTGCTTATTTTAACATGTTTTAAGATTTTACATATTTATATTGCTTGCATTTTTATTTCTATGACGATAATTCTAGGAACGTTATGTCCTTCCTCCAGAAATAGACCCCAATCCCCAATAACAAAAGGATAACAGCAGAAATATAATAGACGTACCGTAGGAAAATGCTGCAGCTATTTATGAAGTCCTTGCCATACTCCATCGTCCGGAAAAGCCATTGCTATCGGGAAAGCAGCAAATTCTGTCACGTCAGAGAGAGATTACAAACTTAAATATGTTCGACAATTGCACTACAAAAGCCNGAAAGCAGCAAATTCTGTCACGTCAGAGAGAGATTACAAACTAAAATATGTTCCACAATTGCACTACAAAAGTCTAGATTAACCTTAGCTCACAATGCAATTTCGAGAGAAATATTCAAAAACAACTTTAGCAGTGCATATTAAAAATCAGCTTAAGCTTACCGCTAGCAAATATTGTCTTCTTTGAACTTTTTTCCTCGGACTTCTCCTTAAGGTTTTTGAAATGCGTCGGGTCTCACAATCCACTCTCTTTGGGGCCAGCGTCCTCGCTGGCACTCGTTCTTTTCTCCAATCAATGTAAAATTCNTTTCGAGAGAAATATTCAAAAACAACTTTAGCAGTGCATATTGAAGCTAGCTATGGTAACCGGTGAAGCTTACCACTAGCAAATATTGTCTTCTTTGAACTTTTTTCCTCGAACTTCTCCTTAAAATTTTTGAAATGCGTCGGGTCTCACAATCCACTCTCTTTGGGGCCAGCGTCCTCGCTGACACTCGTTCTTTTTTCCAATCAATGTAAAATCCTCAATCCACCTCTCTTCGGAGCCTATCGTCCTTGATGGCACACCGCCTCATATCTATCCCTTTGGGGCTCAACCTCCTGCTAGCACATCGCTCCATATTTAGTTCTAATATCATTTATAATCGTCGAAATCTACCGCTAACAGATATTGTCTCTTTCGGGCTTTCCCTTCCCACAGTTACATCACNGGGTCTCACAATCCACTCTCTTTGGGGCCAGCGTCCTCGCTGACACTCGTTCTTTTTTCCAATCAATGTAAAATCCTCAATCCACCTCTCTTCGGAGCCTATCGTCCTTGATGGCACACCGCCTCATATCTATCCCTTTGGGGCTCAACCTCCTTGCTAGCACATCGCTCCATGTTTGGTTCTGATATAATTTATAACAGTCAAAATCTACCGCTAACAGATGTTGTCTCTTTTGGGCTTTCCCTTCCCACAGTTATATCACGTGCCGTGTTCATAAACACGAGAGCTTACATGGTCAGAATCTGGCAACTGTTGCACACTATTTTTTAGCAGGAATTCCACTTCAAAGGATGGTAAAGTATTGTCACCCAAGTAAAGCTTCTGCTACAAAAAAAATAACAGCCACTGAAGAGGAGGAAAAACTCAAAAAAGTGAGGGATNACGAGAGCTTACATGGTCAGAATCTGGCAACTGTTGCACACTATTTTTTAGCAGGAATTCCACTTCAAAGGATGGTAAAGTATTGTCACCCAAGTAGAGCTTCTGCTACAAAAAAAAAAAATAATAATAATAATAACAGCCACTGAAGAGGAGGAAAAACTCAAAAAAGTGAGGGATTCTAATAGGCAGAGCAAGTTATCTTCTAAAAAGTAAAGTTCTGCTTGTTAATGAATCTGCATCATGAATGTCAAAAGGTACACAGTTAGTCGGCCCTCCTCTCCAAATTCATATATATAATCGAGATCCGAGCAATAGTAAAAGCTTAGTCAAAATTTCCAGTTGGAAAGATGGAGAGAACAGGCGTCAATGAAGAGACGAACAATTTCAGCAGTGCATAAATAAGGGAGAGTTGCTCAAAGTTCACACAGGGGAACTTGAAGGATGCCAGAAAGGCAACATGTTGTTCACGAATTCCTTTAGCATTGGACATAATTATGTTCGTAATCCATCTTCAAACTTCCTAATATAAGAACTGTGCAAGCATTAATCCAAAGGACTTTTGATTTTGAATAAACTTCTGTGAAACTCGAACAGCTTATGTTTATCATGCTTAAATTAAAAAGGCAGAATACGCAATGTTGTTTCGCAGTGAAAAATGCTATAAACTTAAAAACATTGGAGAACTTTCAAAATCTCAACAATTCGACATTACGATCAGGAACACAAATAACTTCACCGGGCTGAGCTACGCAGCAATACAATCTTAATCGTTCTTTCTGCGGGGACATTTTGAAGTCTCAAATGGAAACCATAAATTGAAAGCATATTAAAAAATTCTGTATCATAAATTGAAAGCATATTCCTACAGATTTCTTCTCCATATAGCTACATAATTGAACTAACCTCCATAAGCCATCACGTGGCTCAATTCCATCAGACTCAGCAGCAATTTTCTGCGAAGAATCTTCGTCTCGCCTAGCAGAACAAGAGGCAGATCTTCTTGGCGTCGCTTTTAGGCGTCAGTTCTAGAGAGGCAGTAGTCGTCGGTATCGAGATCGAAGTAGAAGCAGATTTTTGAATTGAACAGAAAGAATCAGTCCCAGGAACGCTTTCAACAGTCCACTGAAAAGAATTCTCGATGTTCTTGATCTCGCACGCAAAGAACTTCAGGAGGACTGAACGGAGAAAGAAGTAGCGATTTGCCGTGATGTGACTCTCTCGATTGGCGCCGATTTTTTATGCATTTGGATGGCTCTCTAACCGTGAGGTAAATGGAGCTGAGATGGATTATATTTACGCAATTCCACAGTAATATTTAAAAATAATAATAATTAATTAATTTTGAAGTCCTAATTTTAATATTTAAATTAAATGGTTAAAAGTTATATTTAAAATTTGAAATTTTTATTAAATTATGTTAGGACGCATAATATATATTTATTAATGAAATATATCCCTTTATTAAGATTTTAAAAATATTTTTTAATAAAAATTATATTAAAAAATAAAAACTTTGAGATACTTGTATTTTTTTTAAATAATAAATTGGTATTTAAATAATAAATAATAAATAACAAATTCTTTGTTGGACTCACTACCTAACTCCCGCAAAAAAAAAAAAAATGGAGAATTTGGCGAGAATGAGAATGAAATAGGGGACACGGAAGCTTTGACCCGCCCCGTAAACATATCTACTCTCTTTTACAATCGCATGTTTCTCGTTACATCCTTAAACAATGACGTTCTAACCTTCGAAAGTGGCACTAAAGAACTCTTGAGCAATTAGTATTTTGCCTATGATCGGAATTAGAGTGACAAATCTTACTTTTCATTTCTGTTCATAAACATATCATTTTATTTTTATTTTTATTTTAAAAAATAAATATTTAAAGGGTAATGTAAGTTTTTTCACGAACATCATATTTATCCATTATCCATTAATATATAGGTCAAAAATTATAAAGACAAAGATTTGAACATCAACATTAGAAAAAAAAAAATTCAAAGATGAAATACCATTTTTTTTCATATTATATATATATATATATATGTATATGTATATGTATATATTGTTTTTGGACATCACATCTCATGTCAACAGTGATGTAGTCAGCAACATAACTGAAAAAACTTAATAAAGATATTTAAAGGGTGCATCTCATTTTGTCAGGTTGCTCAAGGGCTTAAATCACAATCAATTTTCTGCATTACAAAAAACGCCGACCACTACTTGCCGATTGAGCCAAGGAAACACAGCCACCAAAATTCCGCAGCCTATCAAAAACTAGACGTTCTGTACAAAGCTGCGCCACATTTTAGTAGTTGCAAGAACTTTATCTAAATTTCAGTGGCTCTGATGGCATCCTTACGTTCAATTTGGTTGCCACATAAGGCCCCCTTCCCAATATCCATCTTGCACTCAGACCCGGATCCGAACCCTGTGTCAGTACAACATCGCTGCATTCGCCCGCGATTTTCCCTCTCTTCTGCTGCGCTTCGCTCGAGCACAGGTCAGTTTGACTTCCCCTACGCCATACCGTATTGAACCCCCACCTGCGATTTATCTAATCATTAATTCCCAAATTATGAGTTTTGGCTTCTATCGATTCATCATCCAGTTTTGTTTCTGTTCGTTGGGACTGTTCAATCAGGCTAATCAGCATTTGTTTCCCTCTTGTTGATTTGCGTTAATGATCCGTTTTTTTTAATGAATCCGCAATGTTGTAGTTTAACGCTGGTAGGTTTTGATCATTACTCAATGCCCTCTTCTTTTGTCTGTTCTATTTTAATTTCTCTTAATCTGCGGCTTGCTATTGGCCGATGGTGAGATCAAAATCATGATATACTGTTTTGTCTGTTCGTGGATTTCTTCCTCGGTTATGTCGATGCCCTGTTCTTCGTTTGCGATACTTCTAAAATCAAGAGAGCTATAAGGTTTTTGGTTTGTTCTTTTATCTGACCCGATCGAGTCCTTTCATCACCCGCTCACATTTACGCATTGTGTTTATCTTCTGATATTGGAAAAATGGATGTTGTTTAAGCCTTCGATTGTGCAATTTTTTTGTTTTCTCCAGCCAAAAGAGCTTTATGGGGTTCGTCCATGGAAGTTTCTGCTGTTTTCTGTGGATTCATTTGCTTGAATCTCCACTAAACACAAAGCTATCAATAATCCCCTTGATGCATTGCATTAGATATTAAGTCGAGGAAGAACTTTCGTTATTAATCATCCCTGCATCTCTATTGTAAATTTCAGGTTCAGGGCAGATTCTTCTTAGCTTGGTAAATTCTAGGTTTGCTTGCCTGTATTCGAGTAATAGCTAAGTCAAGTACATCATTATGTCACGTAAGGCACTCGACTACGAGTCGATTAATGAAAACGTGAAAAAAGCTCAGTATGCTGTCAGAGGAGAACTATATCTGCGGGCTTCTGAGCTTCAGAATGAAGGGAAAAAGGTATGAAGTTTTCATCCAATCATATAGTTCCTCGAAAACTTCCTTCAGTTGTTTAGGAATTTGGTTAATTGTTTATGTGTTACCTTTGATCATTACTATGTCCTACTGTGATTTATTGCTTAGTTCTTGAATTAAACTTGCCATTTCCTTATCCCTTCTCGAAGTTTGGAGGATTTTGATCTTTGATCTCTTGTTATTGATGGATCATTGAGTTGAGACCGTTTGTGTGAGATCCCACATCGTTTGGGGAGGAGAACGAAACACCCTTATAAGGGCGTGGAAACCTCTCCCTAGCAGATGCATTTTAAAAACCTTAAGGGAACCCTAGAAGGGAAAGCCCAAAGAGGACAATATTTGCTAGTGGTGGGTTTAGATCGTTACAAATGGTATCAGAGATGTGTCAATGAGGAGGCTGAGCCCCGAAGGGGGTGGACACGAGGCTGTGTGCCAGCAAGGACGCGGCCCCAAAGGGGGTGGATTGGGGGGTCCCACATCGATTGGAGAAGGGAGCGAGTTCCAACGAGGACGCTGGACCTCGAAGGGGAGTGGATTGTGAGATCCCACATCGGTTGGGGAAGAGAATAAAACCTCTTTATAAGGGTGTGGAAACTTCTCCATAGCAAACGCGCTTTAAAAACTTTGAGGGGAAGCTTGAAAAAGAAAGCCGAGATAGAACAACACTATCTGCTAGTGGCCTTGAGTTTGAACTTTTGCACTTATATTGCTCGTAATTTCAAATGTTTGTGCAGATTATTTTCACAAATGTTGGGAATCCTCATGCTCTTGGACAGAAGCCATTGACTTTTCCACGACAGGTTTGTTACTACAGCCACTTTCATTTGTTGCTGTCGGATCTTTTTGTTCCTTTTGGGACTGAAGTCAACTCCTGTCGCTATGTCTGTATGAACACTGCCTCTCTTTATTCAACAACAGGTTGTCGCTCTTTGCCAAGCTCCCTTTCTCTTGGAAGATCCTAATGTGGGATTATTATTTCCTGCTGATGCTATTGCAAGAGCCAAACATTACCTCTCATTGACTCCCGGGGGCCTAGGTAATTTGTTAATTTGCTTGCACAAGGTAGAATGATTCAGGATTAAATCCTTGAGTGATCTTGCTGGCGTAAAGGGGTGTCATGAAATCGTAACAGCAAGGACACAGCTTTTGAATTCAGGACCACATTTGTCACGTAACAGCTTAAGCCCATCGCTAGCAAATATTATCCTTTTTGGACTTTCCCTTTCGGGCTTCCCCCTCAAAGTTTTTAAAACGCGTCTAATAGGGAGAGGTTTCCATACCCTTATAAAGAATGTTTCGTTCTTCTCTCCAACCGATGTGAGATCTCACAATCCACCTCCCTTCAGGCCCAGCATTCTCGCTGGTACTCGTTCCCTTCTCCAATCGATGTGGGACCCCTTAATCCACTCTCTTTCGGGGCCAGTGTCCTTGCTGAAACACTGCCTCGTGTCCACCCCTTCAGGGCTCAGCCTTCTCATGTGGGCTTAGGGGGTTACATCTCCACTTTGTTTAAATTTTCTAAACTTCGACTTCATCAATTACTCAATTTACTTTTATTTTCTACTTGGAACTTGGAACTGCAACTGACTTAGAAAGCTTGAAATTAGTCTCGTAGAAGTTCAGATCTTCAAGGAGATAACTCAATTGATTGTTTTTAATCCTTCGAAAATACTTGCAGGCGCGTACAGCGATTCCCGAGGAATTCCTGCGATTCGGAAGGAAGTAGCAGACTTTATAGGAAGGCGAGATGGCTATCCAAGGTGATAAAGATGATATCTCTATGAATTTCAATAAGCTTTATGTGTTTGAGATAGGTTGATGACCTTGAAATGCTGATTTTTAATTACTTGCATGGCAGCGATCCAGAACTCATATACCTCACTGATGGCGCTAGTAAAGGCGTAATGCAGATATTGAATACTATTATCCGTGGTGAAGGGGATGGGGTATTATTTCTTGACTGACCATGACCATTTGATTGCTTTTTCTTGCAAAATATGTCACTTGAATGGCTTGTCTTCATTCTCTACACCCTCTGCTTGCACATTAAGTTTAAATTTAGTGTCTTATCAGATTCTGGTCCCGGTTCCACAATACCCTCTTTACTCGGCCACAATAGCACTGTTTGGGGGCTCTCTTGTTCCATACTACCTAGAAGAGACTGCAAATTGGGGTCTTGACATTAATGACCTTCGCCAGTCAGTTGCTCAGGCTCGCTCCAAAGGAATTAACGTTAGTGCATTTTCCATATTCATTTGTGAAAGTGAAATCCTGTATGGCATTGTTTCCATATCAAACATAGAAATTAAGAATATAAGTTTTAAAACTGAGATATCTTCGTGAGATCTCATATCGATCGGAGAGGAGAACTAAACATTCTTTATAAGGGTGTGGAAACCTCTCCCTAGCAGACGCGTTTTAAAAACCTCGAGCCACAATCTGAATGGATCTTGCATCCATAGCTCATTCACTTATTTGAGTGTTTTAAGTCTTTAGGCCAAAATCATGCCGATAGCTCATGTATTATATGCTGGTTTCTGGTTAGGTAAGAGCTATGGTGATCATAAATCCTGGCAACCCCACTGGTCAATGCCTTAGTGAAGCAAATCTGATAGAGATACTGAAATTTTGTTTCCAAGAAAACTTAGTCTTACTTGGAGATGAAGTTTATCAGCAAAATGTATACCAGGACGAACGCCCCTTCATTAGTTCTAGAAAGGTAAATGGTTATATTAGAGTCTCAACTTTCTTTTTTAGTTTCCAAATCCATACTCTAATCTGCTGCATCTCTCAGGTATTACTGGATATGGGTCCACCCATTAGTAAGGAGCTGCAGCTTATTTCGTTCCACACCGTGTCGAAAGGATACTGGGGAGAATGTGGACAACGGGGCGGATACTTCGAGATGACCAACATTCCTCCAAAGGTTTGATTACTTAATAATAAGATTACCATTCAATTTTATTAGTTTCCATCCAGCATTTTTGTGATACTCGTGTAACATTCGATCATCGATGCTGCAGACAGTCGATGAAATATATAAGATTGCTTCTATATCACTCAGCCCAAACGTTCCCGCTCAGATATTTGTGAGTTATATATTTTCTCTCTTAACCTTTATATCTGGCACGCCTGAATTTTCTCATGTATATGCAGATGGGGTTGATGGTCAACCCACCAAAGCCTGGTGATATTTCATATGATCAGTATATTAGGGAAAGGTATGGCTAGTTGTTTCGAATCCGTTTATCGTATAATCGTCCTGAAATAAACAGAACTTTTTATCATTTGTGGGATTGCAGCAAGGGGATCCTTGAATCACTGAGGAGAAGAGCACGAATAATGACTGATGGATTCAATAGCTGTAGAAACGTGATATGCAATTTCACAGAAGGTAAACTGTTTGGATTTTTACTGCAATTTCACTGAGGAGAAGAACACGAATAAGTACCAATCATTTGTTATCAGGTGCCATGTATTCTTTCCCACAAATACGCCTCCCGCCGAGAGCCATTGAGGCTGCCAAAAAGCTGGGGAAAATGCCTGATGTTTTCTACTGTCTCAAGCTCTTAGAAGCCACTGGAATCTCCACTGTTCCAGGCTCAGGTTTTGGGCAGAAAGAAGGGTAATAATCTATCATAATCTCTCTATTTGCAAGGTCTTCTTGTATCTTGGTCGTTGGCATTGGCTGATTTTTACTTGCAGGGTGTTCCATTTGAGGACAACCATCTTACCTGCCGAGGAAGACATGCCTGAAATCATGGCAAGCTTCAAGAAGTTCAATGATTCATTCATGGAGGAACATGAAGACCATAGGGGCTATTCAAGAATGTGATCGGGCCGCTTCCATGCGCCTGCGCCCATTTGAATTCACCTTATAATACCGTTCTATTACTGTAATGCTTTTGCAAGCAGACATATCTAACGTTAGTATGAGAACTTAATCATATTGGATGTGATGATCATTAATGACTTAGTAACTTAATTTCTTAAGAAAACCATTGATTGATTCATTACTATGACAATTTATTTAAAATATACAAGTTAATTAAATATGTTTAAGCTCTAATGTCTGCGAGGGTACATTAGTAATTTTGCTAAATACCATAAATAAGATTAACACATTTTATTAGTTGTTAGTTTTGTTACACAAATTTCCTAATCTCTTTGTCCAATGGCGGATCTTTCCCAGCCACTTGTTTCGCCGCGGAGAGACGAAAACAAACCGATCCACTCGCCGGAATCAGGCCGAAAATAATCAAAGGCTGTTTTTGTTTCCGACGCCGATGACATACCTCCGATCAACAGCGCACGTGATTTCTTCAGAGAGTTCTTTGTTGAATCAAAGAAGCTGTGGTATCTTGCAGCTCCGGCGGTGTTCACCTCCGTTTGCCAATACTCTTTCGGAGCCATCACTCAACTTTTCGCCGGTCAAGTCAGTTCCATCGCCCTCGCCGCCGTCTCTATCGAGAACTCCGTTATCGCCGGCTTTTCCTTCGGCGTCATGGCACGTACTCGGCAATTCATCGCAAATTGTTCATTATATATATATGTATATATATATATATATGTATTTGTTTATTTATATGAATACAATTTTTTTAACTGCAGCTAGGAATGGGAAGCGCGTTGGAGACGCTATGCGGGCAGGCGTACGGGGCCGGGCAGCTGGATATGATGGGAGTGTACATGCAAAGATCGTGGGTCATCCTTCTTTCAACGGCCGTGATTCTAACTCCGGTTTACATATTTTCGGCGCCGCTTCTGAAGCTGATTGGACAGACGGCGGAGATATCGGAGGCGGCCGGAGTGCTGTCGATATGGATGATCCCTCAGCTTTATGCGTACGCGCTGAACTTTCCCGTCTCCAAATTTCTGCAGGCTCAGAGCAAAATGATGGCGATGTCAGTGATAGCGGCTGTGGCTTTGGTAAAGTTAACTAAGAATTCAAATGGTTTTTTTAATTTAATTTTTTTTTATATATAATAAAAAAAATGAAAGTAATGCATATAAATTTAATTTTTAAAAATAAAATAAAAAAATAAAAATGGTTATAAAATTAATTTTGATTGATATTTTGAACATACAGGTACTGCACACGTTCTTTACTTGGCTGCTGATGCTGAAGTTGAAGTGGGGACTGGCGGGTGGTGCTGAACCTGTCGTGGTGGGTCATTGTGGTGGCTAAGATTGTTTACGCACTAAGTGGGAGCTGTGGGCGAGCCTGGTCCGGTTTCTCGTCCAAAGCCTTTCAGAATCTTTGGGGTTTTGGCAAACTATCTCTTGCTTCAGCTGTCATGCTCTGGTCAGTTTTATTATTATTATTATTATTATTATTATCTTCTTTTTTCTTGGTTTTAATAAGATTAATTATTCATTTTGACCATTATAATTTCACTTATTGTCATAATTTAGATTTAATCTTTATTATTTTTAAGAAGGTTGAATTTAATCTCTATTATTTAGCAAAGTTTCACATTGGTTACTAAGTAATTAAAATTAAAAAGTGAAATTAATAGATTAAATTTGTGAATAATTTTTTTGTTTAGTTAAAAATTATAGTGTGATAGATTTTTAATATTTTAATTAATTAAATTATATTTAAGTTGATAAGAGATTAGTTAATTAGAGTTAATTTATTTAAGTTGATAAGACATTAATTAATTAGAATTACTTTTGTTACTAATTTAAATTTAGTGTATTAAAAAAGGGAAAGTTCAAATTGACTAGTCAATTTTTTTTTTTAAGTTGATATGCTTAATTTATTTTACTTGTTAGGCGCATTACTTATTTTCAATATTAATTATTTGAAAAATATGATTTGCAAATTAAATATTTACAATATGACATAAGTTATTGATTGAAGTATATTTAAATTATTTTATCATACATGTTACCCACATTAATTAGTTCATTATTTAATTAAATATGATATACATTATAAATTAAATATACATATTATAAAAATGATATATCGAGTAGACTAATGATATTTTGATTTATTATCATGTAGTTTAGAGATATGGTATTATGTGGCTCTCATACTATTTGCGGGATATCTAAAGAATGCAAATGTTTCCATCGATGCCCTTTCTATATGGTACGTATTATGCATTAATTATTGCTTAAAAATTGAGTAATTAATTCATCCATTTTATTTGTAAAAAAAAAAAAAAAAAAAAAAAAAAAA
>NC_036638.1:9311525-9325121 GCF_002806865.2 Cucurbita pepo subsp. pepo
TATTATTATTATTATTATTATTATTTTTTTTTTTTTTTTGTCTCCAGATATATTATAAATTGAATATAATATAAATAAAATAAAAACTTCCCTATAATTGTAAAAAAAAAAAAAATAGAGTTTATGAGAAAAGAATTAATCACGACTGCTGTTGTGCAGGTACAACTAATATCATTTTCTTAAATAATTTATTGGATTTGGCTTTTTTTTAGAAAATTATAATGGTTTATAATTTAATAATATCCGATGTTTAAAAAAATAAGAATCAATTATTCAGAAACTATTGTTTTTCTTCTTCTATTATTTATTCAGTAAAACTGGGCTGAGTTGTCCAATTATACGGCATCACGTGTCTGTATTTTATAGAATTTTTTTCATTTTTTAATTTTCATTAATTTATTATTATTATTTTAATTTAAAGAATAATTTATTTATTTATTTTACAAAAAAATTTACCACATTAATTACATCTGACTTTTTTCTGTTTTNTTTTTTTTTTTTTTTTTTTTTTTTTTTTTTTTTTTTTTTTTTTTTTTGGTAAAAAAAACAAACTTGTCTGCCATAGGATGGTACAGTGATTGTGTGTTTTTTGGTTGATTCGTTGAATTGAACCAAAATTTTTGTAGGATATCTATTTTTTTTTTCATATTTTTATATTTCTAAAAGTAACTTTTGAATAACCCTAATAGTAACATTGAAATTGTTAGATGAACATAACTCTTTACAATGATATGATATTGTCTAAGCAGAAGCTCTCATGATTTTGTTTTGGGCTTTTCAAAAAGCCTCGTAGCAAAAAGAGTCGTGTTCATCTAACATGGTATCAGAGTCATGCCCTAAACTTAGCCATGCCATTAGATTGGTAAATTCTCACAAACGACTCCAAAAGAAAATGAGTCAAAGTCTCCTCGAAGGCATAGTGAAGAATGACTAAGACTCCAAAAGAAAAAGGAGTTGAGCGTCAACTAAGGGGAGGCGTACTTTGTTCGAGGGGAGGTATTGGATGATGAAAGTTCCACATCCACTAATTTAGGGAATGATCATTGGTTTATAATCAAAGAATACTCTCTCTATTGTTGTGAGACCTTTTGAGAAAGCTCAAAGCAGAGACAGGAGAGCTTATGAAAATATCAACCATTGTAGAGAGTGTGTTCATCTAATAGAAATTGTGTTTAATTTGGTGCAGTGTGAACATCTTAGGATGGACGGTGATGATCTCCGTTGGAAAAAATGCAGCGATAAGGTACATACGTAAATTAAATAATTGAATAATTGCATTTTGATGCAAAGAATTTAAGGGTTTAAGAGTCGAAAATGTGTGCAGCGTTCGAGTGTCGAATGAATTGGGCGCAGCACATCCAAGAACAGCAAGATTTTCAGTGGTAGTGGCTGTAATATCGTCATTAGTTCTTGGTCTGATTCTGGCGGCTATTCTGATTATCACCAAGAACAGTTATCCATTCTTATTTACGAACGATTCAGCTGTGAGACACATTGTGAAGAACCTTACTCCTTTGCTTGGTTTCTGCATCATCATCAACAATGTGCAGCCTGTTTTATCCGGTTTTGCTTCTATTTTTATTCGTGACTAAGTGTAATTGATTTGAATTTGTATGCGTTTATGATGGAAATTGACTGCAGGAGTGGCAAGCTGTCGTGGCCTATGTGAATGTGGGCTGTTATTATGCATTTGGTGTCCCTTTGGGACTCCTAATGGGCTTCCTGCTTGATTGGGGTGTTACGGTACGTCCCTCTATGCCTCCGTTTCCAATTCTAAACTTTATTAAACCTACGAAAAATTAATAATTATTGGTTAAGATATAAATTCGAAGTTGTGATGTCCGACAATGGTTGGAGAGGAGAACAAAACACCCTGTATAAGGGTGTGGAAACCTTACCCTAACGGACGGTTTTGAACCCTTGAGGGGAAGCCCAAAAGGGAAAGCCTAAAGAAGACAATATCTTCTAGCGGTGGATCTGGGTCGTTACAAATAGTATTAGAGCCAGACACCGGACGACGTGTCATTCTTTTCACGGTTCCCCGAAGGGGGTAGACACAAGGCGGTGTGCCAGTAAGGATGCTGGTCCCACATCGATTGGAGAAATGAAAGAGTGTCAGTGAAGACACTGGGCCCGGAAGGGGGTGGATTGTAATGTCCCGCATTGGTTAGGGAGGAGAACAAAACACCCTTTATTAGGGTGGGGAAACCTTCCCCTTGCAGACGGATTTTAAAGCCTTGAGGGGAAGCCCAAAAGGGAAAGCCCAAAGAAGACAATATATGCTAGCGGTGGATCTGGGTCGTTACAAATGGTATTAGAGCCAGACACCGGACGATGTGCAATTCTTCTCGCTGTTTCCCGAAGGGGGTAGACACAAGGCGGTGTGCCAGTAAGGATGCTGGCCCCAAAGGGGGTGGATTGTGATGTCCCGCATTGGTTGGGGAGGAGAGGGGAGGAGAACTGTAACACCCCAGATCCACCACTAGCATATATTGTCCTCTTT
Organism: Cucurbita pepo subsp. pepo; assembly: GCF_002806865.2. NCBI lineage: Eukaryota > Viridiplantae > Streptophyta > Magnoliopsida > Cucurbitales > Cucurbitaceae > Cucurbita > Cucurbita pepo. Next base: position 9,314,029 of record NC_036638.1, read on the forward strand.
GGGCTTTCTTCCGATGTCCTCTTTGGGCTTTCTTCCCTTTCGGATTTTCCTCAAAGCTTTAAAACGCGTACTAAGGGAAGTTTTCCAGCATATATTGTCCTCTTTGGGCTTTCTTCCGATGTCCTCTTTGGGCTTTCTTCCCTTTCGGATTTTCCTCAAAGCTTTAAAACGCGTCTACTAAGGGAAGTTTTCCAGCATATATTGTCCTCTTTGGGCTTTCTTCCGATGTCCTCTTTGGGCTTTCTTCCCTTTCGGATTTTCCTCAAAGCTTTAAAACGCGTCTACTAAGGGAAGTTTTCCAGCATATATTGTCCTCTTTGGGCTTTCTTCCGATGTCCTCTTTGGGCTTTCTTCCCTTTCGGATTTTCCTCAAAGCTTTAAAACGCGTCTACTAAGGGAAGTTTTCCAGCATATATTGTCCTCTTTGGGCTTTCTTCCGATGTCCTCTTTGGGCTTTCTTCCCTTTCGGATTTTCCTCAAAGCTTTAAAACACGTCTACTAAGGGAAGTTTTCCACACCCTTATGAGTGGTGATTTGTTCTCCTCCCCAACAAATATGAGACATCACAAGAACGAAACACCCTCTATAAAGGTGTGGAAACCTTCCACTAGCAAACACATTTTTTTAAGGAAGAGCCCAAAGAAGATATCGGCTAGAGTTGGATATGTGTGTTTCTTACCACGTCTCTATTTTTTAGTTATTGAATTAAAAAATATGATGTGTTAAAAAGGGAATATGGTTTGGGATGATTGGCGGAACCATATTACAGACTAGCATTTTGACATGGATGGTTCGTAGAACCAACTGGAACACAGAGGTGAGTTTGTGTAATTATTTTTTGAGTTTTGTTTTTTTATGAATAATAACCAAAATTGTAATGATGAAAATGCAGGCGTCTGTGGCTGAGGATAGAATAACAAAATGGTGAGGACCCTCTATTTCCTCATAGAATCACTTCTAAAGCCAAAAATGACACAAATTAAGAGTTTGTGGGCTTGAGATTTAAACATATAACGTGATGGAGAATACATATTTTTATGTTAATTGAGTTGATGTTGTTTTTCCATTGAAAACAAACAAATCTTTTTTCGGAGATAGAATTGAAATGAGATTATATAATAAGTTAATCATTTATTTTTAATAAGATTTATGACCATGTAACACGGGTGTACATTCAACCCGACAACCCGGACCAACCCAACTCGAACTATAAGAGTTGGGTTGGATTGTATTAGTATTTCGGCTAGGGTTGGTTTCATTTTTTCTGAACTCGAACTGAATTGGTTCAGTTTCGAGTTCGTAGGACAAAACATTCGAATCGATTCGAGCCAAATAGAAATATATTAAAAATCTCTCCATATGAATGAATTGGGGAGTTTGGCAAGTCTAAAGGAGACTGCAGTCAAATCCTTGTTTCATTTGATTTTTCTAATAGTTTAAGACAGTAGATGTGTTATATACTGTAAGTATATTTCACTTTAAATATATTTATATATTTTTTTATTTTTACTATACACCGTACCTTTAAATTAATTCTTTTAATTGTTTATTTAATTTTATAATGTATTATTATATATATATATTTTTATTTTACTTTAACTAATTCTCAAGAAATATCCGTATTTAATTGTCTATAATGTTAACTTTGTTAATACGTTATAATTTTCGCTTAATATTTTTTATTGATTTTTTTTTAATAATTATAGATTGATTTGTATTTGCTGATGAACTTCTAATATATTGTATAATTATGGTGAATAAATAAAACTTAAAAAAAATTTGAGAAGACTTGGTTTGGGTTATGAAAAGTTTTGGATTGGATTAATCCATCCAACCATAACACTAATTTTCATTACAAATTTAAAAATATAGGAATTAAATAGTTAGATATTAAAGTTCAAATTACTGCAAACAGTAGTATTAAAATTTAAAATGATATATATAAAAAAAACAAAGAAAAATTACAAATGGCCAGTAATTAACTATAAAATTTTCCAAAAAAGAAAAAAATTGTAACGTTATGCAATTTCACGGCGGTAATAGCTCATTCCGGTAGCGTCGTTCAAAAGAAAACTCGTCGATGTATTCTTATCTTTAGACTCTTATCACGTGTTTCGCATGCTGGGAATTAGGCGTGTCTGAAAGCATGCTCAGCATGAGTTTTAAGAAATTTTAAATATTTATAATTCAACTAATAAAATGTTATTAATGAGCTAAATATTATTATTATTTTTTATTTCAATAAAAAAAATATTAAATTACATAAATTAGCCACTAAACTTGTTTGATAGCATAGGCTTTTTAATTAAATTTTTAATTTTGTATTAATAAATCTTTCAAATTTTAAAATATTATAAATCTAATTACAAATTTATAAAACAAAACTCGTCCCTTCCATCCTAATTTGTTTACGAGATTTCTTGTATTCGTTTTCGCCATTCAAATTACATGAATATTGAGGAAATGGAAGATCAAAATATGATTATTATTTTTTTAATTTCTTAAATAATTGAACTAATTTTTTTCCCCATCATTTTAATTAATAAAAAAGTTAACTTCTAATTAAATAGTAACACATGATCTGCTTGATATCTTCGATTGATGGATTGATTATCACGACAATTTATTTAAAATATATAAGTTAATTAAATATATTGAGATCATAATGTGAGTGGCGTACATTATTATCTTTTCTAATTACTATATATACAGATTAAAACATTTAATTAGTTGTTAGTTTTGTGGCTTTGAAAAGTCGTCCACCCACGCACGGAGTAAGCTAATCCCTTCCTCCGATGGCGGATCTCTCTCAGCCGCTTCTCTTGCCGACAGAGGAAACTAAATGGATCCACTCCCCAGAATCCGGCAGAAAAGAAACAAAAGCTAAATTCGTTCCCGACGGTGGTGATATCCCTCCGATCAACGGCGCACGTGATTTCAACAGAGAGTTCTATGTTGAATTCAAGAAGCTCTGGTATCTAGCAGCTCCGGCGGTGTTCACCTTCATTTGCCAATACTCTTTCGGCGCCATCACTCAACTCTTCGCCGGTCAAGTCAGTACCATCGCCCTCGCCGCCGTCTCTATCGAAAACTCCGTTATCGCCGGCTTTTCCTTCGGCGTCATGGCACGTACTCCGCAATTCATTGCAAATTGTTCATTAATAATCTATATATTATTTATTTATTTATTTATTTATTTATTTATATATGAATACAATTTTTTTAACTGCAGCTGGGAATGGGAAGCGCGTTGGAGACGCTATGCGGGCAGGCGTACGGGGCCGGGCAGCTGGATATGATGGGAGTGTACATGCAAAGATCGTGGGTCATCCTTCTTTCAACGGCCGTGATTCTAACTCCGGTTTACATATTTTCGGCGGCGCTTCTGAAGCTGATTGGACAGACGGCGGAGATATCGGAGGCGGCCGGAATGCTGTCGATATGGATGATCCCTCAGCTTTATGCGTACGCGCTGAACTTTCCGGTCTCCAGATTCCTGCAGGCGCAGAGCAAGATGATGGCCATGTCCGTCATATCAGCCGTGGCTTTGGTAGACCCAAATCAAATTTATAATAATTTAATGAGTTTATTTTTAAAATTAAATTTATAAATATTATTTATTTTAAAAAAATTAAATTTAGAATAATGTGGTAAGGAAATTGTGGGAATAAATGTACAATTTTTTAAACAGATTATTATAAACTTTAATGTTTTATTATTATTAATATTTTGAATAGGTACTGCACACGTTCTTTACTTGGCTGCTGATGGTGAAGCTGGGGTGGGGATTGGCGGGTGGTGCGGTGGTGCTGAACGCGTCGTGGTGGCTGATTGTGGTGGCTCAGATTGTTTATATATTAAGTGGAAGCTGTGGGCGAGCCTGGTCCGGTTTCTCGTGGAGAGCGTTTCAAAGTCTCTCGGGATTCGTCAGACTATCTCTCGCATCCGCGGTTATGCTCTGGTCAGTTTTATTATTATTATTATTATTATTATTTTATTTATTTCCCTTCCTCTCTCCTAATTAAATAATATTATTCCGCTTTTGACCTTACACTTTTGATTATACCATAAATTATAAATATATTTATTATCATAAATTTAGATCTCTATTATTTGGTCAAATCTCACGTGGAAATTGATTATATATGACGTATTTATTGGTCGTGAGTAATGAAATTGAATAAAATAAATGGGTTACAATAATTAAAAAAACCCCAATAAATGATTTATGAGGTTTATTAAATTATAGACTACAAACATAAACTGACATTTCTAATTTATAATTTAGATTTTGTATTAGCTTGAAATTAATATATTTGATTTATTAATTTAAATAATAGAATGTGGTGAATAGTTAAAAGAAAACTGATAATTAATTTTATTTTATAGAAATTAGATATAATTAAAAGATTTGTCAAGTCCCACACGCAACGCCTTTGTGTTATAAAAATAATTTCAAACATTTCCTTAGAAAGTGAAACTTAATAAAATAATTGTTAAGGTGTGATTTAAGTACATTTAACTTATTTTATTATACATGTTACACGCATTAATTAGTTCAATATTTAATTAAGTATAATTTTTGTTGCAAATTAAATATTAATTAAGTTGGATTTGCATTCCAATTAAATAATTCACCTTAGACTAATTATATTTTGATTTAATGTTCGTGCAGTTTGGAGACATGGTACTTTATGGCTCTTATACTGTTCGCAGGATATTTAAAGAATGCAGAAGTTTCCATCAATGCCCTTTCTATATGGTACGGTTTAATTATTGCATAATAATCGAGTAATAAATCAATCTTATTGCAACAAAATAAAAAAGAAATAATATCAACCACTTTTCTGACATTATATATCGAAAACTTTGGTTTCTTAAAGTATATAAATATATATATATAAATATAACGGATTAAATTCATAAAAATACTATTAAATTCTTTAAATTTTTCAATATTTTAAAAGATATTTTTAAAATTTAAAAAATATTTACTGCTAATTATATAAATATGGATTGTGCTTTGGCGGTTCCTCAAAAGCAATTCGGTCGAATGAAAATCATTTACTGCAGTTAGTCAACTAATTGTTTTTTTTTTTTCACAATTTTTTTTGAATAAATAAAGTCCTCTTCCATATACGCCCGTGATTATTTGTTTTCTTCTAAATGAAATTATTAATTATGAAGAATAATTAATCACTAAGTTTGAACCTTTAATTTTTTAATCAACCATATAATAAAATTTTATTTAAGAATAAAATTGAAACATAAAATAAATCAATACTCAATTAAATGGGTAGAAACAGTATCTTGATTGTACGTGTATTTAGATTGCTTTAATTAATTTTGTGTTTAATTTGGTGTAGCACGAACATCTTGGGATGGACGATGATGGTGGCTTTTGGAATAAATGCAGCCATAAGGTACAAATGAAGAAGCCACAAATCTTCGTAAATTTTGTAATTAACTAATTATTCATAGTTCAATTGGCATAAAATGTGTATGATTAAAATGTGTGTAGCGTTCGAGTGTCGAATGAATTGGGAGCAGGACATCCGAGAACAGCGAGATTTTCATTGATAGTGGCAGTGATATCGTCGTTTGTTCTTGGTCTCATTATGGCTGCTGTTTTGGTTATCACAAAGAACGATTATCCATTCATATTTTCGAGCGATTCAGCTGTGAGACAAATTGTGAAGGACCTAACTCTTTGGCTTGGTTTCTGCATTATGGTCAACAATGTGCAGCCGGTTCTATCCGGTTTGGCTTCTATTTTTGTTCTTGAGCCGGTTTAAAATGATTTTAAAAACAATTTTTTTTTAAACCGCTCATTATCTTCATTTTTAAGTAATTGATTTGAATTAGTATGTGTTTGTGATGGAAATTAACTGCAGGAGTGGCCGTTGGAGCTGGGTGGCAGGCTGCCGTGGCTTATGTGAATGTGGGCTGTTATTATGCGTTTGGGGTTCCTTTGGGCCTGCTAATGGGCTTCATGCTCGATTGGGGTGTTACAGTAAGTCTCTCTACTTTAATGCCTCCATTTTGGAATAATTTCTCTTATAATCTCCTTTATTATAGGTTTTTTTTTTAAAAAAAAAAAAAAAAAAAATGATGTGTTGCAGGGAATATGGTCTGGGATGATTGGCGGAACCATATTACAGACTTGCATTTTAATATGGATGGTTCACAGAACAAACTGGGACACAGAGGTGAGTTTGTGTAATTATTTATGAATTTTTGTTTTAGAACCATGACCAAAATTGGAACTTGAACATGCAGGCATCTGTTGCCGAGGATAGAATAAGAAAATGGGGAGGACCCTCTATTTCCGAATAGAATCACTTCGAAAGGCACACGATAAGTTATATGCAGTAAGCCGTTGTTGTTGTTGTTTCTTTATTCCAGGCTTAACCTGAGAGTGGGTGCTGCACAATCGACAAATCTACCGTCTAGCGCGATTGGCGATTGTGACAGATAGAGTTTGTGGATGTGAGATTCGAACGAGAATAAAAACTTTTTTATTTGAGTTGAATGATGTGTTACAACATTAAGATATGTTGTTTGGGTCCAAATTAATTAATTAGCAAAAAAAAATTTTTTTTTGGCCATTCTTAACACTATTTTTATGCTCAATCGTCACCCAATTAGCCTCTAAACAAATGTTGTTCACCCAATTTGGCTAAACTAATTAAAATTTATAGCATTGATTTTTGCATCATACTCCATAACTCAATTTAGGCACTAGACCCCTTGATATAGAATAGTAATTTGGTTACTAAATTAAATTATAATAATGGGTTATTGATATTTATAATCAATAGTATTTTAGTGAAGAATTAAGTTATTACTCAACAAAGAATTTTTTTTTATTAAAGGATGAGATCAATTCAGAAGTACATTCATTTGTCCTAAAGGTTAGATATATTCTATTACTAATTAAAATGTTATATATTTATCCTAATGGTTTAGATATATTCGAACAAAGTTCACATTGAACAAAAGAAAAATGCAACTACATTCAAGCCCATTGCTCAAGAATTAGAGACTTTCATATACTTGTTAATCATCAAATATTATAAACATTAACCAGTAAATTGAAAAATGATCAAACATATAAACTAATTGCAACTCATTAGACCATAGGAACACATATTCATCCATCTTTTAATGCTTATTTGACATTTCTTCATGTTCCCAGATTAAAATCTCTAGATCTAACTTCGACCTCAGTTTAGAGAAAGGAAGGCCAATTGAGAAACAGAGCAGCAAATTTCAAATTGAAACTATAAAGAGCAATGTAATTCAACATAGACTACAATAACCAAAATGCATTTTCCTCTTTAGAATAGGTATTTTAAATTCATAACTATTTAAGTAATTATGATCTGTCACAAATGCCGTAGGAATTCCTATTGTCAAATCAAGAGGAAAAGTAGAATCCATCAAATCAACGTTCAAGGAAATACCCATTGGCATCATCAAAATCTGATAGACCAGTGATTATAAGCATTCTTATTGTCCTACGTTTAATAGTTCAATCAACCATATATTCCTATCGCATAGTCTAAGATTCAAACATGGAAAGGCTTGAACATTGCATCAGATAATCGTATGTGAACCCATAAACGCTTAAATTATATCAAAAAGGTCTCCAGTAAGTTCAAACAAACAAAAATGGAAATTCACGAAGAACAAAAATCCCTATAACGAAGAGAAACTCAAACCTAAGCTGTAAGAACCACCGCGCCACCGGCCTCCTTAATCTTCTTCTCGGCGATCTTGGATACAAGCTTGGCCTTCACCACAATAGGCTGATTCTCCGGCAACACACCCTTGCCCAAAACCTTGAAATAACCGAACTGCGTGACATCAACCAATGGAACGTTGTCTTTGGAGGCCTTATCCTTCACTTCTTGAGGGATCAAGGACCAGATCTTATCAACGTTGACAATCGGGCAATAGAACTTGTTGCGAAGCTTGTGGAAGTAACGCATACCAACTTTACCAAAATAACCAGGGTGATACTTATCGAAGAGAATCCGATGGTGGTGCATACCTCCGGCGTTTCCCCGACCTCCAGGATGCTTTCGGTGTTTGCCGATTCTACCATGACCAGCGCTCACATGTCCTCTCTTCTTCCTGTTCTTCTTGAATCGAGTCGTCATGGCGGATCTCTCTCTCTCTCTCTCTCCCTAGGGTTTCGGCTGCTCGGAGGAGATGAAATGACGGTAGGGCTTGGGGGATTTTATGAGTTGGAGAAGAGTGTTATTGTTTTGTCTTGGAATTGGGCCTCCAGGACCTGATAGGAAAGAATGAGATTCGGAAGTCAGACGCCTTCTATTGGTGTTGAGCCCAATATGTTTTGTGATGGCCCAATTGTTCGACCCAGGCCCAAACGGGCGTGTGTTTATTTTTATTTTTAATTTTATTTAATTTTAAAATTGAAAGGGAAGCTACGCTCTCTAAAATATTTTCTAATATCGATTAATATTTATTAAAAATGTCAAATATACTTATTTTTTTTAATAATAAATATTTATTAATTTTGGATTGAGTTAATTCATGAACATGTTATTTATTCAATTTTTTTTAATAAAAAGTAAAATATTTATATATTTACTTACTTTCAATCATTTAAATAAAATTTACTATTTAATTTAAAAATATATCTTAAAAATTATTTTGAAATAATAAATAATAAAATAATAAAATAAAAGGTTTATATATATATATACAATTGTATCATAAACAAACTCACCCAAACGGTTGCGGGCTTTTGAAGCATAGGCCCAGTTTTGGAAGAAAGAAAGTCAAAGTCATGTTGTCCTTTAGGCCCCCCACTTCCGACTGACGGGAATCCCATTTCTAACGGCGACGTAACGGTGACAACCCGATTCATACACACTGGGCCTCTCGGGCTGTCCCTCCCCTTCCTCAGAAAATTCCCCTTTCCCCGCAGGGCGTAGTTGCAATGTTGGAGCTCGAAGCTTGAAGCCTCAGCCCTCCTCCTCCGTATTCTTCCACTGAGCACCGTATCTGAAGAAGAACCCACCAATACTCCTTATAGATGGATTCTTACCATCAGACTCACCATTTCGCGAGGGCTCCTCCGCCACCACCGCCGCCGTACTCCTCCTCCGCTGCAGATCCCTACCACCACCACCAGCAACCATCGTTGAGGCCACCAGTTCCTCCGCAGGGTCCATGGTTCCCCAACCAATTTCAATACCATCCTTCGCACTCTGCGTCGCCGACTCCTCCTCCTCCTCCTCCTCCTCCGCTTCCCTCTCAGTGGGGTCCGCCGGCGCCTCTTTCCGACCATGCTCCGCCTCCTCCCGGTGCTTATCCACCACCTCCTCATCCTTATACTTCACAACCTATGCACCAAAACCCATTTCCGCCTCCTCGCCCTCTCATGTTTCAGCACCTTCCTCCTCATTCTCAGGTTCCACAGTCTTATTCACAGGTGATTCAGGCGAATTTCGTTATTTTTTAATTAATTGTTTGCTAACTCTGAAATTTCTAACTTCCCTGACTGCTTCTTGACTTATGGGAATTTAATGCCATAAACTGGTGGAGGATATGAGTAATTGTTTTGATGGCTCTTGAAGTGGGGATGAATTCCTTTAGGGTTCTTTATCTATCTTCTAACACTTTCGTGGCTTGTGAGGCGCATCAATGTACTTTCTGTAGGTTATACTTGACCATATAAGTCGTTTCTTTACAATCTATTGATTGTTGTAGGAATGGAACAATCCGAATCGGGCTCCGCACCAAGGCTGGGATTATCGAGGTTTGTTACTCCATATCTTAATTAATTTTTCCTGCTAGATTCTACCTGGACTATTTTCAGTTTGCAAGAATTTACCGGTCATCTATCGAAGTGTAGATACCATTCTTGATGTTTTTTTCAATATGAAATGCTTATAAAAAAGAATCGCTTAATTTCGATGGTGTGCTGGGTTTATCTGTGTAGCATGAAGGATAGTCAAGGATCATAGCTTATAAACACTGTCTCCACTTGCACTTTTCTGGTTGTGTTACTGTGTTGTGAGTCTCATGCTTTTATGAATTTTTTTTATCATGCTGCAAGTTCTAGGCCTTCTTTCTGTTCCTTTGAAATCTTAGTGTTCCTTCAGTTTACTGGCTTCTGTGTACTTCCTTTTAAATACTTCAGCCCAAGGCAATGAAGAAGATTGGGCCGCCAGAGCTAGGGCATGGGCAGACGCGAAGACTGCAATGGAGAGTCAGCAATCTCAGTTTGCACCTACAGGAAGACTTGAAGAACAGAACTATTATCACGATCAATATTCGCAACCAATGAATTCAAATCATCCAGATATGTCTCATCAGCCTCTTCCTCCTACAACCTATGAACAGTTTCCAGCTTCAGCCACATCCGCCCGCTCACCAGCAGGTCATCACTTGGAGTCCTTACCTGTTGCTGTTAGCAGTGAACAATCTTCTTATCTTTCAGATGGGCGTCCAACTTACTCTGTCGGTGATTTTAGTTATGGAGGCAACATGAACTCTGCTTTACATCATCAAGGAAAGTTATCCTCAAGTCCATCGGTTCTTCAGCAGGAGGTACCTTCTAGTAATTATTCTGTTTCAGGTAATGATTCACTTGTGTAATAGTGTAGTTATTCCTGAAGAATTCTGCTTTCGAACTCATTTAGTAATGAAATTGAAATTGTTTTTATATTAGTATCATTAATGTTATCCTTCTCCCCTCACAACTCTCATTCGTTCTAGGGAAAAGAAGAAACTCTTTGGTGGTGACTCTTGCTGAATAGAGAATCTTTTGGGTGCTTTTAATAATAATAGTTTGTTTTCATTGATACTCTGTGGGCATCTAGCAATTACTTTTATCATTGTATTATTATTGTTGTTGTTTATGTTATTAATAAATAATTGCATACTGGCTTGTCAATGTAGTTTTTTGTATAATTGATTGGGTGGGGGAGCTCCTTGGGTGTGCTGCATTGCTCTGAGGCAGCCTCTCTTATAGGTTAATCTGTTTTTCCTCTAAAGGCTACAAAGTTCCTGCTCGGGAATATAGGATGAAAGACCCAACCCCCCCCCCCCCCCCC
>NC_036638.1:9325304-9327710 GCF_002806865.2 Cucurbita pepo subsp. pepo
CCCCCCCCCCCCCCCCCTAACCCGGGAAAATGGTTGAATGATCAGTCTTTATTGATACTTCGTTCTAGTTTAATCAGTGTCCGGTCTAGATTCCAAGACTTAGAACAGCTATCTTTGAATGAAGCACCAAGGCATGTCAATAGTTCTTTCTGGAAGTGTTTGACAAACAATTTTAGGTAAAAATTGCATTTCATATTCAGCTTTTACCACCATCAAGAATGTGATTGACTTCTTCAGAATTATAGTCATGTTGAGAGTTAAGTCGCCAATTGTACTTACACAAATATTTAGATTTCCCATTATTTGAAGCATAGATTTGTTCCCACGTTTTAAACACCTGGAGTCCTATTCACTTAGACTACCTGTCCTTATTTCTTGGTGCATCTGTTGTTTTCTCTCAATTGTTCAATTTTATCTCAAACACCTAATGGCAGGTAAAGAAGATACTGTCGATCAATATGTTGAGTCGTTCAAATCACTACCTCTGCAAAATTCATCAGTTCATGATGGACAGCAGCATTTCCAACCATCTATTCCTCTGCCCTATGCATATGGCAATGAGCCAGGGCCAGTTGGTCCCGTGATCAATCTTGCAGATCAGCCTTTAGATTTTGCTCCTAGGTTTAATCATGACCATGGTCTAAGAGCGCATTCTGGCTTTGCTCGCAATGACTCAGCTGGATCCACTAGAGGCATTGATCCTGGTGTCCCTATGTCTTCCTTAAATTCATGGTCTTCTATTGCTCCTGGCATGGTTTATCCACCAATTCCTCCTATGGCTTCAGGAACACAGGTTGTGGATTTGTTTTTTGATTTTTTTGGTTCTAGATCATCAAGACAAATTCCTGAAAATTGTTATGAATTGTCAGCTTGATCCTCCAGTTGCTGTATCTTCTTCTGTTCCTGGACACACACCACCTCCATTTGGAAGCTTTGCTGGTTCTAGCATCACTCCTGCAATTCCTACTGCTGCTACTCCATTTCCTGGAGCTGCACTTCCTCCCACAGTCTTACCTGGTGATGCATATGGCATGTCAAATATGTCTGAACGTCCAAAAAAGGTAAATAACCACATGACCTCATATTGGAAATATGACAAACTGCTCGTTAACTGATCTTGTAACTTCAGGCTTCCGTGCCAAATTGGCTCAGAGAGGAAATCAAGAAAGCAGTGATCACAAGTTCTTCTGCTGACCATCCTAAGGAGGGTACAGAACTCATGGAGGAACAAGGAGTTGACAAGTCTTTTTCAAAGGAAGATCTAACTGATAGTAAAAGTATTGATTCATCTAGGTCAGCTGAAGAAGAAGATGATGAGGTTCTATATAATATTTTGTTTTTAGAACGATTTTTAATGCTCTATTTTGTGGATGGGAGCTTAGAATGAGTACTTTGGATTAGTCGGATGAGACTTCCTCTATATTCTCTTTTGATTCTGGAGTTCATCTTTTGTGATATGCAGGATTTTGTGGAAGAAGCTAGAACTGCAGCAATAAATCAAGAAATCAAGCGTGTGCTGACCGAAGTACTTTTAAAGGTAAATCTGACCTACATGCTTTTTAGAAATCAATAACCATTCTCAAATTTTGTTTCCTCAAATATTACCCGTCCATGTAATCACAGAGTCTGAACATTCTGGTAGATTTAGAAGAAACTTTGCGACATAAAAATCCCTTCTGGAAACCAGTTATTTGGTTGGAATTTGGTTCTGGGTTATGACTTTTGCAATGGGGATTGGAGTATCCACACGTGTCCATTTCTATCACAACGGATTTTGAATTCATGTTTCTATTTTGTAAATTTGCTAGGAAACTAAAATTACTCTCTCTGAAGTTGATGTACGTTGGATGTTCCATTTGGTTGTCATCCCGTAGTTAAGTTGGAATTTTTCTGGAGGAACGTGTCAAAGATTGGAGGGCTTTTTGATACTTTACAGTAGCTGCTGTTTACTAAGTCATAAGTTTGGTTGGAATTGGGAAAGAACAAAATAATTTTGGGTTCTGCTTGGGCTAGATTAAAAAATGTCTTATTAGTGTTGGTTTAAGCAGAGGTAATTTAGACCTTTGGCATCTTGTTTGCTTCAGTTGTGACTTGTTTAAAATTACCATTTGATGAGGGGAGGATACCGTGTTGGCCGTGCCTTTACTTAACAAATGGCTCTTGTCGAATGTGTGTGAGAACACGTTTATATTTATATGTCTGGTTTGAACTTATTCTGCAGCATAGGTGACTTAAAAAGTTGCTACAAAACATTTATTGTACGTAGTATTTTAAATGTATGCATCTTTGAATGATTTCTACACAGGTTACTGATGAACTGTTTGATGAGATTGCTACGAAAGTTCTTGATGAGGATGATCTTGCTGTCGAAGGTGACTATCTACGCGCTCTCTCTCTCTCCCCCCC
>NC_036638.1:9327949-9343191 GCF_002806865.2 Cucurbita pepo subsp. pepo
AAAAAAAAGGAAAACTAAAAAAAAAAATCTGTGCACTTGCAGGCAGAAGTAAACTAGAAGTTCTGCTTTTCTCTTCTATCTCTCACAACACTTTTTTTCCTTTTCCATTCAGCCAAGCTCAATATAGTTACTTCAAATCAAAATGTCTCTTCATCTACCTTGCCAGTTTCTACTCCCAAAACTTCTGCCAAGATTTTGATTCCAGTCAAAGTTCAGGAACCTGATAATGGTAATACTAGTGAAATGTCAGATTCCAGCTCACCTGGAGATTTACTTGGCCTTGGAAATTATGCTTCTGATGATGACAAAAGTGATGATAGAGATGGTGAAATTCAGAGTTCAAATGTGCAAGATGCAGTTAGAGATGCTAGCACTCAAGGAAATGTTATAGGAAATGACATCAATAATGTTTCAACCAATTCAGTTAATGAAATGAGTAAAAAAACAGGCTTGAATAAGATGAATGGTGATTGGGTGGATGAAGAAAGAGGTCAAGAACATTCATTGAAGCCAAGCTCTAAAGGTAAAGATAAAGAAACAAAACTTGGTGATGGAACTGCCTCTGGGACAAATGATACTCCAGGCATAGTATCTGAACAGCATGGAAAGAATGTGAACGGTAAAAAAGGATCTAAAGATTCGCAAGATGGGGAAACTAAAATAAAACCACATAGAAGTGGTAAGCAGGAGAGTATGAGGGGTTCTTCATTGAAAGAACGTGTTAAAGAAGAAGGGGAGGTAAAAACTTGGACAAACGAAAAAGCAGATGAGATTCGTGGGAGGCAAGATACCAGGCACCTGAAGAAGGAAGAGTTAGATGATCAGAATGTCCAAAAGGAATCGTTGAAGGACCAAGGTGTTAAGTCTGGCGAGAAAGGTAAGGATTCAGACTCTAGACACAGGTCTACGCATCATAAAAAGGAGGAAAGGAGAGAAGACAAGCTTCTCAGGGCTGGCACTAAAGATGGTACTGAAAGGAAAAGGGAGTACACAAAAGATGAGGAAGGCAGAACGAGACAGAAAATCTCAAGTGACTCAAGTAGGCACAAGAGCAGTAGGGACAGAAATAAAGACAAAGCAGTTGGTCATACTTCAAGTGATGACTCAGATGATTCTAAAAGGTATTTCTTATAGGCGTTCCTATTCTTTTCCCCATTCGAAAAAGTTACATGGGATTTCATCATCGTTCCTTTGTGCAGGAAGGTGAATTCAAGAAAACGAGAGAAGTCCCCATCTCCGGTCAGGTCTAAGAGAAGGTATTGTAATCCTGAATCTCTAATTCACTTTTGCATCTTTGACATTCCAGGAAGGTTTGACTGTGTTATTTTCTTTCCGATATATTGCTGGTGGTGATTATGTCGTGATTATTATTCCATAATATACGTCGTGATTATGCTTGGTGGTTTGATCATTATGATCAAAAGTGAAGATTATAACGATCATGTAAGAAGTTAGTAGAATACATCTCTTGGAAATTGGAAGATATGGGCATCATCACTGCCCTGTTTTCGAGTTTATCATTTACTGCAGGAGTTGAAAGGAATCCTGTAAATTATTACTCCGTTTCTTTTCTTGCGGATTGCCCAATCCATTCTCTTGTCCTTCACATGGATTGAGGATATCTTTTATGGTGTATGCTAACAAATAGTTTCTTGTTAAGTATTACACTGCACGGAGGGCTGAGCAGCTCTCTTCTAAGCTTTTTGCATGTTTAACTCACCAAATCAGTATAATGGATGCTTTCATTTCTAGACAAGTATCGCGGTCACCACATAGCAAGCACTCTCAGCGCAAGCATTCTCCCCTCTCTTCTCTTGAAACCACCAGGTATGCCGCAATATCTCATAGATTAAGATTGTGCATGTGATCTAAGGACATATGCACACTCATCCTCATAACAGTAAGCTGCTCCAATGGATGCTTCAGATTTTTTGTTATCAATTGTTCTTTAGGCCTAACTAAACATATCGTACAGGGCAAGGAGGTCAAGATCTCGTTCCCCTGCTAGACGGCGCAGATGACTGTCAAATGATTAAGAATTCCTAACTAATTGTATTGGTTTGAAGACTCGGAATCTTAATTTCAATACCTGAATCTGGACTCCTCGGAAAAGATCCATAAGCTGCGGATTGTATCGGAATTCGAAGAGATGGGCAATGCACAGAAGTCTGTTTCAATGGCTTTACTAGGTGGTTGTGATACTCTTAAGGGCCATGAACATATGAATTGATGCTGTCCGTTTGAACTGGCGATACTACATTCTGGTCTATATGAGCTGTTGCTTTAAATGTAGAAGATATTGGTTACTGTTTCCATCGGTGTATGATGATCGTGGACTTGAAGGGAAAACCTCAGAAGGTGTTTTGATTTTCTAATGGTTGGTTACCCAAATTAGGAATAGGGTGCAAAAAGTGTATGTATGATGGGAAAAGAAATTTAACTCGAGGTTTGAACTTTTGGTGTTGTATGTATTCGAGTTATTAAATCTTTTTGTAGCCCTTCCGTCTGCCTGTGTTTTTTACATCTTCTGAGTTCCCTTAGCTGCTAAAAGGGCGGCTCGAAACTAGGTTCGTAGCCAAATCAGAACTATTGGGGAGCAATTTGAAAGTGATTAAAATCCTTTTTACGTGTTCTAAATCACTTCGAAACATGTTTTTAACCATTTTAGTGTTCCGTTTTGTGCTTTTAAAATAGTTTTTAATTTTGAATTACTCAATACCTGTGAATGATTATGATCAATCAAAGCCATCTTTGCGTTCACGGATCTTGGAACTATTTTTCTTCTTGATTTTATTTCCATTGGAACTATTTTTCTTCTTGATTTTATTTCCATTCCGAATTAGGCTTACATACTCGTGATCAGTTGCTGGCTGCTTCATCATGAAACATTTCGTACATATCTTTCTACTCGAAAGAGTGAAGGATCAAAAGGTTAGTACTAGTAAGTGTGAGTATGGCTATTTGATATATTGAAAGTTACATTGCAAGAATAACACAAAATTCATTTCTCTTAGTTCGATCAGCAGAAGCACAGAACTCTTCTGCATGGATCCAAATAGCAAGGAAGAAATGGCTGAAGACAAGCAACCAGTTACTCCCTTGCTTGATGCTTTATAAACAGCGACTCCAAATTGTTCCAAATGGCATACATGGCTCATAAAATATATGACAAAAGCTTGGTCAAGATCCATGTATACACAACTGAGAGGAAAGCCCCAACAGGAATTGTCACAGCCCATGAAAGAACTATCTCTCTTACAGTCTCGGCTCTAACACTGTTGAGTCCCCTTGCAAAGCCCACCCCCATGACTGCACCAACCAATGTATGCGTCGCTGAGATTGGCAATCCAAGTTTTGATGCAATGAGAACCACCGAAGCAGCAGCAAACTCTGCTGCAAATCCTCTCGTTGGTGTCAGTTCTGTAATCTTCTTCCCAATTGTTGCTATCACTCTATACCCCCATATCATCAACCCAGCTACAATCCCAAATCCTCCCCAAGCAAGGACATCAATTGGAATCACAATCTCCGCCCCACCGATGCTGCCCTGAAGTATGGATAATGCAGCAGCCAACGGACCGATCGCGTTGGACACGTCGTTTCCACCGTGAGCAAATGACATGAAACAAGCTGAAAGAACCTGCATATATCCAAACACTCCATAAACTATCTCCAACTGAGTTCCCTTTGGACCTGCAATATCATCAAGGAACCCGATGTTTTTACTCGTACTTTCGTCGGTGTTTTCCGAAGACAAAGCGGCTTTGTTGAGTAGATGGCCAAGTTGTCCCTGAATGATCTTGTCAACCAGGAATGCTCCTAGTGTTCCACAGGCAACGGCTTGCGCTGCAGCCCATTTGGGATTCTTACTTAAAGGAAATGATACAAATGATATCCCGATTACGCCGAGGAATACGAGTATCGGTGCAGCTGCAGCAGCTGCCTGTCCTGGATTCTTTGCACTGTACACAAACTGAAACGAACTTCCAATTAATTGTGGCTTTTAGCATTTGAATTTCATGAATGATAGATACAAAATCAAGGCAAGAAGCTTGCCTGACTCAAATGGCAGTGAGCAGGAACATACCCTACGAATGCACTTGTAGACAAGGAATGAAACCAGAGCTCCAATTAATGGAGAAATCACCCATGAAGAAGCCACTCTCGCCAGTGAGCCCCAGAAGACAGCACCAGCTCCTCCATAAACAAGCCCGAACCCAACCATTGATCCCACTATACAATGCGTCGTCGAGACGGGCCATCCATAATACGATGCAATCTTCGCACCAATATTCAAGATCAACGAGTCAAGTTAGAATTTCTTTTGTCAACTTTGTGGAAAACACTCGTACTCTTTATTCAAGACACTATGTAGAATGCATTTTGTGCTTTGTATTTCTTGGGATCTAAACATTGGCAGGGTGGACTTGTAAAGGCTAAGTAATTTATTCTTATAATATCTACATTAAAAAACGCCACTAAAATCCTAAAACATAGGTACCTGCAACCAAGAACCAGCAGCAGCCAAAGAAGAAAGCAAGCCAGCAAAGTACAGCATATCCTTCCCCTGGAACACACCCGCCACAAGAATCCCATTCTGCATTGTACTAGTCACATGGGTACCCATCAGTAAAGCCCCTGAGAATTCCAAAACCGCCGCCGTAACCACAGCCTGCCGAAGCGTCAATGCACCAGAGCCGACAGAGGTCCCCATGGCATTAGCCACATCATTGGCACCTATATTCCAAGCCATATAAAACCCAAACAACAGAGTAGCATACGACAGTATCTTGGTCTTCAAGGCCAACCCCTGCCCCAAAGACTTCATGAAAAGCGGAAAACTAAGAGCCGAAAGTGCAATACATGCAATAATAGCAGTGGCAGTTGTTGAAGAAATATGGAAGGCCTGAGCCATCCCTTGTAATTCCTCCTCCGCCTCCTCCCCACTGGCCTTCTCGTGTTCATGGTTTTGGCTAAATTGAAGCACTTCCTGTTTCCCTTCGCCCCCAGCTTCAGCAAAGGAGGAAATCCCAGCAAAAGGGTGCTTGAATTTAGAGAAGGGGGAAAATTGGTGGGGCTTGTGGGAGAGGTAGGAATGCGTATTGGGAAGGTGATTTTGGAGGGAGAGTGAAGATGGGCGGTGCTTGGGGATGGCAGCGTGGGGGCTAGAGGGGGAGAAGGGGTCGGATTTGGCAATGTTTGGGGAAGATGAGAAGAGGCAATGGGCGAGAGACATGGCGGATGAGGGAGGAGAGCGTGGGTTTGGGGGAAGGGGGAAGGGGGTGGAGGAATTATCCAGAAGGAATGTTGAGAATGGAATTTAGTGGAGGAGGAGAAGAGGAAGGAAAGGAACAGGGTCCCATCCTGATTGTGAGCTTCCAACACACAATTTGAAGTTAATGTGTTACAGAAACTATTTAGTGTTGTTGCCACGGCCCAAAGTTTTGTACTGGAGAAGCAAAAATGTGTTGATTTAATATGATTTTTTTCTATATATATATATATAGTTAGGAATCATACTTCCTATAATGGTATGATATTATCATGCTCACATGTCTCCAAAAAACCTCATGCCAATGGAAATACTATTTCACTTATAAAGCCATGATCTGGCTCTAAAAGGCCTCATGGAGATACTATTTCGCTTATAAACCCATGATCATTCCCTAAGCCAATGTGGGACTCCCTCCCAAAGTACCTCCGATCCTTTCTCTGTAACTCCTCTCTCTTAAACCTTTTAACACAGTACACCATTTGTGTAACATTTTAGTAGGATGAAAGGACTACCATTCAAAAAATAACTAAACCTCTCAAATCAATTACATTATCAAAAATACTAAACCTCTCAAATCAATTACATTATCAAACAAATCATTTTATAGGCTTACAAACACGCTAATAAAATTAGCAACTCTAAGAATAGGAAAAATAACTACCCATTAATTAATTTAGTGGTTGGAGCATTAAGTGGACATCCTAATTAAATGGTAGCCTATCCTCCTAGAAAACAGGTCTAATATATAAATACAGGAGGAACTCAATCTCCATGAATTTCTCGAAATATCCATATAAACCATTGCAAAAATGAAAAGAAAATTTTATGAAATATATAAAGAAATAGGAGTTCGGAATAGAATGGAAAAAGCTTCTCTAGTCTCCATGACATCTCTCCCTCCCCCATGTATCAATGAGTTTCCATAAAAAGTGAAATATTTCAAATTCATAGTAAATGATTATTAAAAGTTATAAATTATTTAAATTTACATCCACGGTCTCATTTAATAAATAAAAAATGAAATAGAAATTGAAGCAATATTTGTTTTCAGTTTATTTTTGGATTGGTTAAAATGTCCTAAAATATTTAAAACGAAAAGAACATGCGAAGCACGTGCCATTTGCTCGTTCAAGTATAACATAAATTAACTAGCTGGGCTTTTGGGCTTTCAACTAGGAGCTGGACAAACTTCGAAAGCCCATTTGTGGAGATTATTTGAAAGCCCAGCCCAACATCTAATGCCCTTCTACTTTGAGATCGCCCTATGGTCCCGTGATTTCCAATTCTATGTCCGACCGTGACAATTCAGTAGTTAAGGTCTTTATCTTCCACAAGTTTGGAACACATGAAACCGCGCCTCGAATTTGACAACTTTTTTTATCTCTTTTTCAATTGTGCGACGTCGTGATCTTAATTTGCTCACGATTAATTTTGAGGAATTCAAGCTCCATACTCACTATTTGTCTGATTTTGCGGCTTCGTCGAATTTTAAATGAGGTTTATTTTCGACCACCAAACATAATTTGTGCAGAATCCAAATTTATTCGACCACAAACACCACTTGCACATGCTTCTTCAATAATCTATAACACAATCGACTTGACTCTACACTAGACCAAATAGTTTGGCTCGACCTTTCCTATACTCAAAATCAAGGTCTCTCAATGCAGCATGAGTATCACAACCTACTCTCTTCATAGTATGGTTGTGACTCTGAACATTTGCTTTCACGACGTGCATGCCCCTTTTCTTTTCTTTTTACTTTTTTTTTATAATATTTATTTATTATTTATTTTTTAATCGTTATAGGCTCTCTAAATATTCGATCTGGGGTATTTATACCGTATTTACAAAAATGTCCTTTGGGAGTTTTGGTTATCCATAAAACTGACCTATTATATCTGTACTTATAAGTCAATTCCAATTGTTTTCTCAAAAAACGTGAGCACATGCATCTCTTCCAACTGGAATATTGGGCTTTTAACTACGGATCTGAACAGCTTCGACTCTAAAGCCCAGTTATTGAGAATCCGACATCATTATTTTATAGCCTTATAATTTTTTTAAAAGAGTATTTTTGTAGACTTTTAAAAATTTGTGAGTATTTTTTTTAATATTAATTTACCATTAAAAAATACAAAATCTTTATTTTCAAATTTTTATTTTAAAAATTGGATCAAAATTTCCTACTTATTTTTAAAAAATATAATTATGAAATAAAAACAGACTTTATTTTTGTACACCAGAGATTGATATTATATGTCCAAATTCAATTTGTCAAACAAATCCGACAGCTGTCATTTTATAAGCATTATCAACTTTTTTTTTATTATTTATTATTTCTGAAAATAAAAATAATTATGAATGTAATATTTTTGAAAATAGCAAAATCAACGCGGCAGTTGCATCCCTTTCGATCTTTCAGCATCTTGTTCAATGTCCAAAGAACAATTCTCATAGTCGGTTACGGCGGAGGCCTACCTGGCCCGCCACTTTACCAACACCACATGAGCGGATGAGCTGGCGTATTATTAAGGTGGGGTCCTTTAGAGACAACCAATAAGATTTCGCCACATCATCGGGTTCGGTCCACTTTATTAGGACTAGAAGAATTGGACTATTTTTATTTATGAAGAATAAAATTAACGGGTTCGGTTCGGTCTCCCTTTATTTTATTCATCATTACACCACAACTATTGCGAGGAATCATTCATCAACTTCATTATTAATTTAAGATTCGATTCCTTTTCAGATATAAGAATAATGCTTTCAATTCTATTATTCTAAAAATAATTTTTAAAAAATGTTTCCATTAAATTCTATGTTTGATTTTATTTTATTTTATCTTATTTTTACTACAAAAATAGAAAAAAAAAAGTTTGAAAATACATTTGACTTAAAATAAACAAAGCTAATATTTAATAATTGATTTTATATTTATTTATGTCGAGGAGGATTGGGAGTGAGTACTAAGTTAGTTAATTCAGTAAAAGATCATGGATTTATAAGGGAGAAATACTATTTCTATTGGTACGAGACCTTTTAGGTAAGCCTAAAACAAAGCTATGAGAGCTTATACTCAAAGTGGACAATATTATACCATTGTTGAGACTCGTGATTCCTAACCATTTATATATTATTCTAAAACTAAATTTTCATTTAAGAATATGTTTAGTTTTGTGCTATTCCTTTAAAAAAAAATAATGGAATAAACTAAGAATAAACTATCCCCATTACGTGAAGGTTTGAAGATTAAAAATTATATATAAATCAAGAAAAATATGAAAATGATTTCTATTAATAAATATTAAATATAAATTTGTGTAAACTTTAAATTTTATTTGTAAATTTAAAAAATTAGAAACGAAATAAGGAAAAATTGAGGGACTGGTTTGTAATTTGAACTTTATTTGATTTAAATTCTTGGTTTAATGATTGGTGTAGGGTATGCGTGGCGGGCAAGGAGTGGAACGGTGCAGTGCGAAAACAGAACGGCCCATCTTATCAGCAACCAACACGAGTCATCTTATTGTTCACAGGAACAGGAAATGAGAAGTGGGTGAAGGGAATGTATGTCTTTCCATGGCTATAGACATGGTTAAAATGGGACCCATTTCTGAGCACCAGGCCACCCATTTTGCAAACAAACCCATCCAGGTGTGAGTTTTTGGATTATGGGTTTTGCCGTCACCAGTCTACGATGGAGACCTATCCACACATAAATCCTTTAACAACATGACTTGTCTGCAAAATCATGTGTTTTTATAATGTCTGCACCCCTCGTCTCCTCCTATTTCTCATCCATTTACTTTGGATCCTATCCAGATTGAGATGGTTTGTTTTTAAGTCACGGGTGAACAAATTCAAATAAAAAATTGATTCCCGATACTATTGGTCAGAGTCAATCGGTTCTATCCTAGTTTTGAACCCTAAGAAAAAAAAAGAAAATCGTAGGGTTGTCCTAGTCCCAAAAGTTTATTGGTTCCTTGATTATGTGATCAGATCTAGTCGATCAGAAATGGAGGTCTTGAATTCTTGTGATTCAATCCCCTCTCATTCACTTGAGTTTTTATCATTTATGTTATTTAATGAGTTGGACAATGGTTGGGTTTCCAACTGCTCAAGGAGTTGATAAAGTCCTCATTCTCTTCGACCCACATATGGACCCATTCTTAAGCACGACACCACCTAGATCATCCACTGTCACAGTGAAAATATATAAATGAAGGCCTTGCTCAGACCAACGGTTCGTAAATTTAGAGTCAAAATTTTCAATCATCCTAAATATTTAATTCATAATTCATTTGACACTTTTTATGAAAGTCAACTAAGTACCGTAAGTAAATTAATCCAAGTATCCAAATGTAAAAAGTTGTCGGTAAAGTTTGATTTATCGTCCTAGGAATAGTTGCCCCTTCTTAAAGGGTGGAATTTTTTTATTTCTTCCTTTTAGCCTAGAGGGATAAATTGTTGCATGATTTTATCATTGTAACTCAGACATTATTAACTCTTTGTAATGGAGTAACCCATGACTAACGGTCCTCTTTTGGCGCGTGGTCAACTGAATCATGGTCCCGTCTCCAACTAACGTGGTCCAAAACAGTTGAGTTAATGTTATACAACTAAATAACAATAATATTACATATTTCTGAATAAATTTCCAACTTTTGAAATTTTAGATATATTTATTTAATCTCTAATTTTAATTTCTTTCTTTTTTATCTATCATTCAGTAGTTTTCTTTTTAAAAAATAAAATTATTATCTAAATTTTCAAATTTGTATCTATTCAAATTTTTTTAAAAAAATTAATTTTGTATCTAATATTTATTAGATAAAAAAAAATTAAATGACTTATTAAATATAAATTTTATTTTGTAATAATTTATTAATTAATTAAAAAAAGTCAAAAGCTAAACAAATATGAGTGTAAATTTAAATAGTTAAACTATTATATCATCCATAAAAAAAAATATATATATATATAATAATAATAAAAGTGATAAGGTCGAAGTCATGGTAGTTTAACGAACCAATCAATCAACACCGCTATTCATCGTAGCGGGAGTTTAGGTACATCTACCTCACGCTATGTTTCTCCACAAATAATGTGGGCCGTCCAGATTCGGCACTGACACGTGTGATTCATACGTCGTTTTTAAATTCACAACAAAACGACAACCCACTGTCGCAAACCAACCCCTATTCTTGAACCCAGATTCGGCATACATCGTTGCATCCTCCACACCGCTGCGTCAGCTTTCCTACACATCGTCTGCCTTTGTGGGCCCATGCCACGTGTTAAGGAAATCTTTTATGCTCCCCACCTTTGAACCACGCATCTTTTCCCAAATTCATATGGTAACAATATACACATCTCATATGTATATACAATATTTCCAAAAATACTGTTTGTTTTACTTTTTATTTAATCCTTTTATATTAAATTTAGATCAGAATTATACAAATTTTCAATAATTTAATTATAATAAAAATAAGTATTATTATATTTCGATTGGCTATGAAAATATTCGTTTGTCCATGTTTTTTCAAAGAATCCTACACTCACAAGCATATTGCTTGACAAGCCTTTTCTTTCCTCGGAAGAAGGATCTGTTGGATGAAAGTTCCACATCTGTTAATTTAGGGAATGATCATGTAACGGCTTAGATCCACCGCTAGCAGATATTGTCCTCTTTGGGCTTTCCCTTTCGGGCTTCCCCTCAAGGCTTTGAAACACGTCTGCTAGGGGAAGGTTTCCACACCCTTATAAATGATGGTTTGTTCTCCTCCCCAACTAATGTGAGACATCACAATCCACCCTCCTTTGGTGATAAGATAAGGAATCAACTACAAGGGGAATAAGATTCGGATTACCTTGTTGATCGAATATCTCAAGGCAAGAACACTTGATTGAGATTCGAATCACTCCACAAGCAAGATCGATCATGTCTAGCTTGAATGACTCTTGTTGATCAAATATCTCAAACACTTGTTTGAGATTCGAATCACTCCACAAGCAAGATTGATCATGTCGAGCTTGAATGATTCTACATGCAATCTAAACTACATAGAATTGCAAAGAAACTTAGCCATTGGCTAAAGAAAAGCACAAATGCTTCTTTTTATATATTTTCCAAGTCTACCTTACAAATACAACATACATGGCTTTATATAACCTCAAAAATGAAACTACTAAAGGTATTCCAAGAGTTGTAACATTCCTACTTTATGGCCATAATTAGCCATTATGTAAATGTAACCGAAATTAAATAAAAAGTCTTAAAATACAATAACTCTAAATTACTCTAAATTGTAACCCACCCAAAATTTACAACAATCAAACTTCATTCTTCTTCAATGTAGCATGAATTGAAACATCTTTTGATAATTTTGACAACCTTTTCTTCACATCTTCATTGAAGTATATTGTATGATTGATGTCTCTTGGTTCATATCATTCTCCACTTCTTCAAGAGGATTCGTCCTCGAATCTATTTGTGAAACTTTGCTGCAAAACATAAGATATGAAAATACAAAGGCCCTCACAACAATCTCTCATGTGTATACACTCAAGGATTTTTTTTAGGCCACTCTTTTTACACTCATTTACACAAATGAAGCTCTCATTCTCACCTCTCAAAATTTTAAATAGAGCAAAGATTGAATTTTGAACTCTGGGTCGATTAAAAACTAAAAAGATGAAAATAAATAAAAATCAAATTGAAAAGAAACGCAAAGGAAACATATATCCGATCTTGAGCCTGAAGCTCTGATACCAAATGATAAGATAAGGAATCAACTACAAGGGGAATAAGATTCGGATTACCTTGTTGATCGAATATCTCAAGGCAAGAACACTTGATTGAGATTCGAATCACTCCACAAGCAAGATTGATCATGTCGAGCTTGAATGATTCTACATGCAATCTAAACTACATAGAATTGCAAAGAAACTTAGCCATTGGCTAAAGAAAAGCACAAATGCTTCTTTCTATATATTTTCCAAGTCTACCTTACAAATACAACATACATGGCTTTATATAGCCTCAAAAATGAAACTACTAAAGGTATTCCAAGAGTTGTAACATTCCTACTTTATGGCCATAATTAGCCATTATGTAAATGTAACCGAAATTAAATAACAAGTCTTAAAATACAATAACTCTAAATTACTCTATATTGTAACCCACCCAAAATTTATAACCATCAAACTTCATTCCTCTTCAATGTGACATGAATTGCAATCTCTTTTGATAATTTTGACAACAGTTTCTTCACATCTTCATTGAAGTATATTGTATGAATGATGTCTCTTGGTTCATATCATTTGGGGTCCAGCGTCCTTGCTGTCACTCTTTCCTTCCTCCAATCGATGTGGGACCGCCCCCAAATCCACCTCCCTTTGAATCCCAGCGTCCTTACTGACACACCGCCTCGTGTCTACCCCCCTTCGGGGAACAGCAAGAAAGCTGACACATCATCCAGTGTCTAGCTCTGATACCATTTGTAATGCCCTAGATCCACTGCAAGCAGATATTGTCCTCTTTGGGCTTTCCCTTTCGGACTTACTCTCGAGGCTTTAAAACGCGTCTGCTAAGGGAAGGTTTCCACACCCTTATAAACAGTAGTTTGTCTCACATTGGTTGGGAGGAGAACAAACCATTGTGGAGAGTTTATAAAGTGGACAATATCATATCATTGTGGAGAGTCGTGTTTGTTGGATGATGGAAGTCCCACATCGGCTAATTTAGGGAATGATCATGGGTTTATAAGTGAGGAATACTAACTCCATTGGCACGAGGCCTTTTGAGGAAACCCAAAGTAAAGCCATGAGAGCTTATGCTCAAAGTGGACAATATCATACCATTGTGGAGAGTCGTGTTCGTCTAACAGTGTTCATCTAACATGTTATCAGAGCATCATTCTTAACAGGGTCAATGTAGTTACTAGCATCGAAGAAAACCGTCATAGACGAGAGAGTGAAAGTTCAAAGTTGGCGAACGAGCTCTTATCGTGAGAGAAGAAAGCAACAAGCTTATTACGACGACACACGGTTTACTCAAATTAATTAAAAGTTTATAATTAAAGGGAAAAAGTGAAAGGTGGGAAAGAAAGTGTTTGAAAACTGTTATATAGAAAGACGTGATGACGGCAGTAAGGCAGGGAGCCAGGCGGCATCCCAGCGAGCAGCCCACCAGCAAACTGGCAATGAATCCCATGCCTTCCTCAAATGACTTGAATACGACCCTTCCTGGCCCATAATCTCCTTCCACCGGATCATATCCGCGCTTCAAATAATATCCTTTCCGCAGTTTCAAACCGAATTTTCACTTTTCGTTTAATTTCTATTCAAAAATTAGATTATAACGTAAGCAGCCATACTTAAAAAAATGCTATTAAATGCTAAATTAATAAAAATACTTTTTGAATTTTGTATTTTATTTTGAAAATACCTTAAATTTTATTTTTATTATTATTTTTTAATAATAGCCCAAATAAAATGAACGGAAGATATTCGGCCCATAGCTTTTTAGTTAATTACACTTTTACCATCACTGGCGGGAGTAATTATTTCTATAAATAGTGGGTAAGGCGTACCAAGACCAGGCTTGGAGAAGCAACTCCAAATCTTCTTCTCAGGTCTCTTTTCTTTACATTCCTAGTCTCTCCCTTTCAATCTAGATTGGACCGATAACTTCGGGTTCAAATCCAAGACGCGAAGTAGAAAATGGTCGGAGCCTCACACAGTCCCGGCGGCGTCGCCGCCAGATCTGACAGAACTGCGACCATCAAGTTTCTCTGTAGTTATGGAGGCAGGATCCTTCCTCGTTATCCTGATGGCAAACTCCGTTATCTTGGTGGTGTAACTCGTGTCCTCGCCGTCGATCGTTCCATTCCTTTTTCTGGTTAGTATTAATCTCTTTTCGTAATTTATATTGCATTATCCGTGCATTTATTTCGCGAATGTTTCGATTGAATGTTGTAATTTATTAGGTTGAGGTTGAATGATTGATTTAAGCCTTGGTATGAACTTCTAGATTGAGATTTATAATTGTGTCTGGTTACAGAACTGTTGTTGAAGCTGGAAAAGTTGTGTGGAACATGTGTGAGTCTTCGTTGTCAATTGCCTTCAGAGGATTTGGATGCTTTGGTATCGATAACCTCCGATGAGGACCTAGCGAATCTCATCGAGGAATACGATAGAGCAGCCTCGCCGTCTTCTTTGAAGATCAGAGCGTTCCTTTCACCGCCTAAATCCGTGAAAGAATTTCCTCTCCCTTGTTCGTCGGCCTCTTCATCACCGTCGTCCTCAAAACCTTCGTCTCCGACAACTGCTATATCCTCTCCAAGGGCCTCAACGCAGGTTCCTGACTATTGTATCCATCAGATCCCAACGCCAGTGAGGTTTTCGTACCGCCTGAAGAAGTCACCTGCGAAGGTTCCTCTCTTCTCATATCATCCTCAAGGGNATTAGTCTTCAATTCCTTTTAGGCCTTCTAGCATAGTTCAATCCCTTTAATCGTCGTTTCTTTCATTCATCTTACTCCGTTGCTGTAGACTCTCTTTCTCTCTCCGCACACACATTCATACACGTATATTTTACCTTTTTGGCTTTCTGGATGAAAAGTTCACAAGTCGTATTCGTGGTTGCGAAAGATCACATAAATTCTATATTAAAAATGTGTTCTGAGAAAACCATGATATATTTATATGCATTGGATCTTTATATATGTTAGGTACATGCGAAGAAAATCTACCATTGTCGGAACCAGAGATCTACGAGGTCTGTTTGCTCTGTTTTCTGTACCGAGAGTTTCATTCGCAATCACAGGTACTCCTTTCTTCTTTCCCATTCATTTTGAATAAAGTAACACAAGATAATACTCTGGAAAATTTTGGGTAGAAATAAAATTGAAAAAGTAAAGACCTACAAATAGGGAATTGTGGGGGGAAAGACAGCAGTA
>NC_036638.1:9343384-9358277 GCF_002806865.2 Cucurbita pepo subsp. pepo
AAAAAAAAAAAGGAAAGATAAAGGACGGGGCCCACCCATAGCATCAAGATAAGATAAGACTTCTGGGTTACGTTACATTATCTAGATTTGTCTCTTTGCCAGACAAGGGGAAGGCACTGGACTTGTGTTTCATTTCATCTAAATTTACTAGAAGAAATAAAGTCACAATCGTATAAGGACCAGTAAAAGAAAAAGTAAATAATTAATGACCCACCTACCCTTTTAAATTCTAACCCCCAGTTTGGGAAACAGATTCTCACCACACATGATATGATGTGGTCCAACACTGGCTGGAGATTTATCCCATTCTTCAAAAACCCATTTTCTATTATTTATTTATTTATTTATTCTTCTGAGAAGTAGCCATTTGCAAATATATTTTCATTCTAATAATTTTTTTTTTAAAAAAAGATTTTTTTATTTATAAAAAGGAAGATAACATGTGCGTGGGCCATGTTTTCATACCCAGAAAAGGATGCCCACACACACATAATTCTGCAATTATTCTGTATTTTATTTTAAAAAATGATTTTTTACCTCTTAATTTCTTTGTATTTGCAAACTGATCCCTTTCTTTGTATTTTTTACCACACACATATAAGTCTGCAATTATGCCCCCCCCCACACACACATAAGTCTGCAATTATGCCCCCCCCCACACACACACACACACAATATATCTCTAATTTGTTATTCTTTACTCCCTTAAAATATTTATCAATAGACATTCAACCCCAAAATTTAATAGAAAATTGTAAAGATTGGTGTTTTGTATTGACGGGCTTAGACTATTTTAATTTATCAGTTACTCGCTTCACTAATAGTCATACAACGAATGAACGAATCCATATAAGAAACAGAAAAAAAAAAAAAAAATCCAACATTATTGAGGTCGTGGTTTGTATGATCAATTGCTTTATTTAGATTATCTTTGAATTATATGTTTTTTTAGTTCCGTATATTGTTTTGAATTATCATGTTGGTTTTTCTATTTAATAATGCATTAAGATAAGTTAAATAATATCATGTTAATCCAATTCTTATTAATATTTTTTCCAAATAAGCTTATTGTTATAATTCCAGTTTTTTTTTAATTATTTAGTTTAATATTGGTGGACATGATTTTATTATTTTACTCGATCGTTGTTTCGTCACATTATTATTATTATGATTACTAATATTACTATATATATTTCATTGGTTCAGCCTATAAAAAGATATTGCACTTTAGGGGTGTTTGTTTCTGGGGTTAGGAAAGGGATTTGAGGTGGGAATGATATGGGTTTCAGGGAGAGGATTTAATTTATTATCTGGAGAAACTTTTTTCCAAACATCTGAAAAGCAGGCAATGGAAGGGTTTTTAAAACGCATTCAAACGGATGAGGTTCTTTTAATGTTTTTTTTTTTTTTAATCTTTTTTCCTTTTGTATTGTTTCTTCCTCCACTTTTTTATGTTTTTCCAAGTTGGGCTAAATATTTATAGTTAAAAAGTTTTATATTTTATTAAATTCATTTATTTGAGAATTAAAACTTAATACAAAATAAACTTTAAAACTTAAAATTTAATAATCTGACTTCATAGAAATAGAAATAAAAGACCTAATAATAATTAATTATCTAAAATTAAATAATATAATAAAATTATTAAAAAGTATTTAGATAACATTTTTTATATAACATCTATTTGATTCCTTCTTCCACATTTTTGTTTCTAGTCACCATAAATAAAAGTTTCACCCAACGGCCCTTAGCCTTTGGTTTCATTAGCCTTTGGTTTTTCCAAAAGGCATGGGCCAAAAAAATTGTTATTTCTTTTCCAAATCTTGGTAACTCACTAGCCTAAATTGTCGTCTTACCGGATTTTTCTTTTATCCTCCTGTATGAGCTTCCCCTTGTGTTGTATAATTTAGAAAAGCCATTAATTTTTAAACCATGATGACGATAACGTAATCTTAACAAGAAACCGTATGCCGACGTTTCAACGTCGTTTGTAACCCATCAAATTTCCTTTGTCACCAGTTCCTCAGAGAGTTCTTTGATTGGAAATTTTGCTTAAGCTCCTTAAGAATAAAATAAAATGTTTTGAGTATAGAAGGTCTAGAAATAAGATACTTTTCTTGCTATCAAAATTTCATATAAATAAATAATATTTTTGCTTAGTTCTTACTTCTAACAATGTTAAATTAGTTGTAGTTAGTTTTTAGTAAGTTAAATTATTTAAATAATTTTAATTAATTTAATTTTTATTATATTATAAATAATATCTTAAATTTGAGGTTTTTGAATTTATTCAATTATTATTCTCAAATAAGTGGTTTTAATCAAATTATACATATTTTTAATTATAAATAATTAGTACGGTAATCAAATTAAAGAATTAACTATACATGATGAAACACTATGTAAAGTGGAGTAAATTATTTAAGATGAGATTATCTTATAATAAGTTATTAATAAAACAATAAAAAGATTAAAAAAAAAAAAAAGAAGATTTTATATTACATGTGCAAAATATGATATAAAAAAGAAAGAAAGAAAGAAAGAAAGAAGAATAATTGTAAAATATAAGGGAAAAAAGAGAGTAAAGAAAATGGGAATAAAAAACAAAGAGATAAAAATAGAAAGAAAATATGGAGGAAAGCTGATAAAAAAAATGAAGAAATTAAAAAAGAAATAAGAAAAAAAAAATAGGACTAATAGGGTGGGTTTTGAAGGCCCGTAGTTATTTTAGTAGTTTCGAAAACCCACCACAATGTGATGCCAGGAAAAACTTTTTCAAGGCATCTTATTTCAAAACTTTAAAACAAACCTCGGCTTCCAAAATGCATATCCATTCCCATCTCTGAAACCCTCCAACCAAACATGTGCACGGGGTTTATACTGTTTATCGACATGCTTATTCAAATGGACCAAATTATGCAATTTGAGTATACGAAGTTCATACCCTTTGATTTAAGTCAGGACTATAATTATCTTCTAGACATCTGAGTATGGGTATAATATTGAAGGCACACAATATTCTAGCATAGCAGCTGATCGAGATTGTCTCCTTGAATTAAAAAGGCAAACAAACAAACAAAAGGTATAGGTACCCGTGTCGATCATCTACTTAAAATTGACTTTTAATTTGAATAGTTTAGCATACAAATGTCTAACAAAAATAATTTGAGGTAACACTCAATTAGTTGATGTCCTATATGAACCAAGCCCATCTTTTTATCTCCATGAATCATGATAAATTATTTTATTAACATAGTTTAAAGACAATTAAAATTATGTGGATATATTGTTTATGCATGTGATGATTACTGGACACTGGGATTAACCATGCGAGTAATGACATAAATGGGCAAATTTAGAACCGGGCTTCAAAATATACCCTATCTATTTCTTTGCCGGATAAATGGCCAAACAACACATTTAAACACTAATTAAGATTTATGAAATGAATAAAATACTCCTTAACAAAACAGCTAATTGCAATTCTAGAATTATGGAGTAATTAAAGTGAGTCTCAAATTCAAAACAAAACAACCCAAATTTTATAAATCAAAGTTTAATAAATTTTAGGATTCTATGTTTAAGAAATTTTCATCCTAAAAAGATACTTTCTAAATCTAGACTAAATAACTTTGCACTCCCAAGTCCAAATAACTTTATAGACTACATAATTTCAGAATTAATTATCTTAACTGGGTGTCTCAAACACCACCTTAAATCCTAACGATCTTATATGCAAAAGTTATGTCTTAAGTTCTTCCTTTTATATCTTTAGTTAAAGGTTTTATGTTCATCCCTACATGTTATCAATTTGGTTTTTTGTGCATCAATAAATTTTTTTAATTCAGTCCCTTGGTGTTGGGGAATCTTAAAGGCAATTGATATAAAATTGGAAGTGAACGAAAAAGTCATAAGAATTTTGGGAGAGGCTGAGACTATGAGTGGTGAAGAAGGTCGACCTTTTTGGACAGCTGACCAGGTTTCTGCCGGAGGAGTTTGGAAAATTTCGCCTATTGATCTAAAGCTTAATGTTTGCCGCACAATCAGCTGGAGGTAATTTTCATCTTCTATCTCCTCTGTTTTTTAACATGGGTTCTATGAATTGGCTTAGTTGATCTAATACAGTCAATTGCTTTATAATTTTCCTAAACTGGGCTTCAGAAACTCCAGTGCCTTGATATTTCTTCGAATCTTTTGGAGTCACTTCCTGATTCTATCGGCCTATTGGCTAATTGAAGGTCGTCAACGTATCAGGAAACAAACTGAACTTCCTGAAACCCTACTGGTTGCAGGTAACTAAATCAGTAGTCTTTGGCTTCCTTTTCAACAGCACATGGAAAATGATGTTCACTGTGCTGAGTTTTGAATATTTTGATTACTTGGTGGGGTCTTTTTTTCTTATTTTATTTATTTATTTATTTATTTATTTACTGTAGTTCGTTGGTGGAGTTGGATGCAAGTTTCAACAATCTGCGAAGTTTACCTATAAGTATTTGGATATGGATTGGTTAATCTTGAATGGCTATCAATCCAGCTGAACAAGATATGTTACCTTCCTACATCGATGTCAGCTTAGGTCTCTAAGATTTGGCCTGCCCCGGCCATTGGAAGG
Source organism: Cucurbita pepo subsp. pepo (assembly GCF_002806865.2). Taxonomy (NCBI): domain Eukaryota; kingdom Viridiplantae; phylum Streptophyta; class Magnoliopsida; order Cucurbitales; family Cucurbitaceae; genus Cucurbita; species Cucurbita pepo. The sequence continues at coordinate 9,347,997 of NC_036638.1, forward strand.
TTAACGAGTCATGAGGTGTTGATTCTCAGTGGTAATTTCAACAACTTGACTGAGGTTACTGAACCAACTAGTGATCTCTGCAACCTAAGGGAGCTAGATCTTAGTGATAACCAGATAAGAGCTCTTCCAGACAGATTTGGCCGGCTGAAAAAACTAATCAAGTTGATTATGGATCAAAATCCGCGTCTGATTTCTCCAATGGAAATTGTTGACAAAGGGGCCCAAGCGGTGAAGGAATTCATGGACATTGGAAGGGCGATTTAGATGCAGAAAAACAGAAGGCCATGCATGAAGCAAACATGCCTGAAGATCAGAGTGGATGACTTACTTGGGGATCCTCCATGTTGTCTAACGTAACTTCTGGGGTTGTACAAACTATTTCTGAATATACAGGAGGAAGGAACGAAACTTCCAAGGACCCATGGTTGTATCAATAGTTGTGAGTGGTGGATCGTATGGTTTTCTTATCAACCTGGATTTCTAAGGAAATTTGTGTATATTTGCATGTATAATAAATATACACATATTTTGCTGCAAATGCTACTGAACTGGATACCTACATGGTATAAGATTGGCTTCTATTTCCAAAACCTCAATCTGGAATCAACCATACAATCAACACAGAGATGTGTTATAACATGAATTTAATATAAGAAGAGCACATTCATGTACACCTTCTAAACTAAAACAATCATCTTTTTGTTTTTGTTTCTGTTCCTACAAAGTAAACTTGTTTCATTGAAGATTGTTTATATATGTTTTTTGTTTACTCATAAACGTTTTGATATCTTATGATTTATTTAGAATTTGTCTGCAAAACTCAAACAAAAGATTTGTGGTCTGTGCTTCTTAAAAAATAATCATAAATTAATTAAAATAAAATACTTGTGAAGTTTCAAAGTCGTCCTATTTAATCCTATGTACCTTTGCCTGTGAAGGGAGAGTAGGATCTCAGCCTTCCGCCATGGGATAACCCTCCGAGAGATGAGAGGAAATTTTCTTTTGTGAGTGCTCTCACCTACAATAGACTATAGATTCAAATATGATTTTTGTGCTTGTCATTCTAATTCTTACGGAAACACGATTTTAGTTTTTTCGTGCTTGTAATTCTAATTCTTTCGAAAACGTGATTTTAAGTTTTCTGTTCACAAAAGTAAACTGAAAGCGAACTCTAGTATTAAACAGACCAAAAGATTTGTCAGTGAATTTCTAAAATAGTCCGGACGTACCTTTGTCCCTCTGTGAGCATATCTAAGACTTCCACCACCATGGAATAACTTTCGAGATAGGAGGCGGATCTTTGCTCTTGTGAGCGCACTGACTGGCAATAAACAATATGATTTCGTTACTTGTAATTCTAATTTCATCCTTGAAAAATTATAAATAAAAAAAATTGTAAACCATCAACCTTTGTTTTATTAAAGAAAAAGAACTAAGTACAAATTAACGAAAAAATTATATGATTGATTTAATAGTTGATTATGTGTAATCACATAGTTCAATCACATAAAAATATTGACCATGATATATCCCTTCGTATGAAACTTAGAGAAAGGTAGGATTAAAGTTTGTTCAATAAACAGAATCTAGAAAATTATGAGGATTTGAAGTTGCAGAGAGACCAGAACATAGAGAAAAAAAATGGAGCATGAAACCTACTAATATAAGTTGTAGCTCTCGAATATAAGACTCAATCAACAGAGTAATCAACAAAATTATTAAAGATAGCCAATAGACAAGCGCCTACATGAGAGGAAGCCACAGGAATCTCAAGATCACACAACTCGGCTAAAACATCTTCAACAACTGTAAGAAATGGAAAGAAAATGCAATTTCGTACAAAGTTTCGGACAAAATATAAGTAGCAAGCCAAAAGTTTTTCTAAGAAAATCAAGTCGCCACAGATTCTCGCACTTGCGAGCCAATGCTCGGTGAAGGAAATTAGAACTTGCAGATGGAAAACCTCATAGTAAAATCGAAAGATCGTGCAATTGTAAGCTAATTCTCAGTAAAGAAAAATATAAATTGCAGACGGAAACCACAAAGCAAAACCACAAGAATTTCTCGATCATAAAATTGAACAGAGATCTAAACCGTGCACCTGAAATTTCTTGCAAATCACAAAACAAAATTCAAGCCGAAGCTAAAATCACAAAGCAAATAACAGGTTGCAACAGATTGTCAACACAATTGCAAGCTATGCTCGGTGAAGGTAACAAGAAACTAAAAACGCAACTCAGAACAAAATCACAGTAATTGCTAAATCACGTAACTGCAGCAGAGATCAACATTCAAATAGAGAAAAATGATGCAAGACCGTGCAATTCCTTGCTTTTGAGAGAAAACTCTCAAACTTACAAAAATATCAATCGTCAGTTGAAAATGCAAAAGCAAACCATTACGAGTATATTACTAATCCAACTATCGGCTGGAAAAACGCATACATACACACACCATACACAATTCATAAAACGAGAGAAATCACCAAGATAAAACTAGGTATCACCTTAAAAAAATCAGAAATACCTATCTAATAGCCGAAGAGAAATCAATTTTTCCGCCAGGACAGGGAACGATCAAAGTGCCTCAAGTCAATACCAAAGAGCGCGCGCGGGAAAGCAACTAGCAGTAGCACCAATTCAAAACTCATAGGCTGCCTTTATATACAATGAAGAGAATGACTAAATAGCCCTCGGCAGGCCTCTCTCCCCCTCCCTTCAAACCAAACAGCCCATTCAATTTTAAAATGAGCTTATCAGTGGCCCAACATATCTTTCAACAAAGGTCTAAAACTTTCGGCCCATGTTATTGGGCCCGAGTATAACTGAAGAAAGCCCAATAAGCCTCCATAGTCAATACAACAAGGGATCTCGTTTGCTCCTTTTCCCGATAAATAATGAAAGAAAAATCATCCAACAAAGAGTCAAACTTCAAATCAGAACAGACACCACTGGAGCCGTCAGATTACAACTACGTTGGACCCAACATCAAATCACAACCGTTGAAAAGTGGGTAAATTTATTGACTTTGTCCCCGTGATGCACGGTCAGGGATAATTTTCTTCACTTTAACCGACACGTGTCAAATGGATGATATTTGTGTCTTCAAAAGCCTTTTCCATTTTCCAAGGATGCGTCTCTTCATTCCTTGAAACCATCAGAACCGTCTACTTGTGGACAAGCATATCCTCTGATACGACGGCGTATCTACCCGAACTTTCTCCATTTTTTTATTTTTTTTTATTTTTTCTTTTTCTTTCTTTGTCATTTTTTTGAATTCCCGGCCGACATCTTTCGATGTAATCAATCACTAATCTTCGGTCGGTCTACTCACCAGGTGAGTTGACATCTTTATTCTTTCATTTACTTAATAATATAACAATTATCTTTTAAACTAACAATTTATTTAATATTATTTTTTTATAAATCAACCAAAAAAATGTATTTAAAAATTCTATTTAAACGAAGTATGAAGAAAAATTATAGATGTTCATTTAATTCACGGAGCTTGAGACTCCCTTAAGTAAGGTGTAGATGTCTAGTTTAGATGGTAAATAGAGATTTTTCTCAATTGCATAAATTAGGCAACATTATATTCTATGATTTGCCTGATTACTATTTGATGTCTTGCTTACCTTTATTTTATTTTTCTTTAGACTGACATTTGGGTTGTTTTGTTGTTGATTCAATTATTAATTTATCCATAAAAAAAACCACTATTATTTATGTTTTTTCTTAAATTTAAAAATTGCCGCTACCTTATAATATAAATATAGATTAATTATATATTTGTTTATTATTATACGGGAATTGATTAGGCTATTTTTTTTTAAATAATAACAATGGAGAAAATTTTCTTACAAAAATCCAATTCTCACTAAAATAACTAGATAACTTCACCGAATAGAAAATGAAATACATAGTGAAGATGGAAATATCGAAGGTCTCCCCGTCCGCACCCTGTCGTATGCACATTTCTAGAGAGATTAGAGAGATTTATCAAAGTTAGCTTAAACGCCAAGACATGGGTAGAGGATATTTCCCATCTCATCGCGGACCAATTTCCGTCGTGCTTCACTTAATATATATATATAAAGTGTGACAGTCATATTAATTTAAAATTTGAACAAATTAATTAAACATTATATGAAGTGTTTTAGAGTTCATAACAAAAGCAGTGGGTAAGGAGTAAAGCAAGAAAGTTGGAAGTTCCAGAAGTAGCAATGTTGTTGTTTGTGAGAGAAAAATAAAGGCATGGCACCCGCAGAAGGGACTGCGACTTCCATGGAACCTCACATAAACCCTAGATACCTTTCCCTTGCCTTCCTCCTACCTACTACTGCATTCATTTTCCATACACATGCACAATTAATTCTTCTACTTATTCTTTTCATTTTTTTAATTAATTTTTTCAGATGAGATGAAGAAGCTGCAGGTTAGCTTTTGCACGCTTCGCCTCTATCTTCCACGACATTATACTGTCCCGACCACCTTTTCTGATCCCATTAACATTAATAACACCCTTCTCTAAACTTCCTTTTTCTTTTTATTCCTTCATTTTTAAATCTATTTTATTTTTTATATTTTCTCTTTAAATATGAATTTAATTCACCCTATATCATTCAAAACTTTTAATAGAATGGTTCGTATAATTCAAGAATTTAATTAATTTGACCTATTCAATCCAAACTATAAATATTAAGTTGACCGTTAATCATATGGTAAAATATCTATATATCTGTCTTACGCTCACCATATTTGCCATTTTACTAAAAACAAATATATTGTATTGATTTATTATTCTTTGTTCCTATTGTTATTTTCGTATTATTTGTAATTTATTATATCTCTGTAAATCTTACCACCACCATTTAGGTTGGAGGATTCAGCAAACATTCACGAGAATTGTTCCTGTAATTCAGGAATCTAATTAATCTGAACTATTCAATCCAAACCATAAATATTAGTTTGAGATAGATTTTTTTTTGTTTAAATTCAGTAGAATTTTCAAAAAAACTAAAAAATTTAGGTCAGTTTATGGGTTGACTTTTTTTTTGTTTGGTCAACTTGACCAATTCAAACACAAGGTTACAATGCAATCCAATTCTACCCTAGTTTAAAATTTATTATGAAAATTAAAAATATTTAATGTTTGTATTGGTTATGCTTTAAACATGTGAATATTTAACATTTCAGTAATTAATGTAACGTCTATGGTACATAAAAACAATCTTTTTAAATTATTAAAGACAAATGGGCAAGACAACCCAACCTAACTTAAAAATTGGGTTAGTTTGGGTTGATTTAGTTGACCCGAAGAAAAAGGTCAACCCGCCAATTGACTTGAATTTTTTAATTTCTCTAATCTAACCTAATGTAAGTTAATTGGATCAAATTCGACTCATATACGTCTCAATAAATAAGTTTTTTAATTTAGAAAAATTAAAATTTGGAAAAGGGTATTATGGGAAAAATGTTATTGAAAGCAGAATGGATTAGAATTAAGGGTTGGTGGCGTTATTGGCAGTGACAAAAATCACAGGCTACCGAATGCATCTCCCCGAAAACGACGGGACGTTGTAACTAAAGGGTCTAATTCCGACATGGGATTAAATTATAATTAAGTGACAGAACCAGAAGGAGGAACCGTCTCTCACCCTGGCCTTTAAAAACATACCAAACCAAGCTGACCACTACACACAACTAATATAATGTATTATAATCCATATTGTTTTCAAAATTATTTGTGTCCTTGTCCCCTATTGGCAAAACTAGTATTTCTGATCCTTTGTTTTTCAGACAATATCATCCTCCCACATTGTTGGGTTTCAAAATTTATGATTTAGAAATTCATCCGACTCATAATTCGACCAAACTAAATTACTCAACTCAAATCGTCGAAGCAATGAAACTGACAGGGGAGGAGAAGGAGCGAAGACGAAGACACTGAACTCCTACACCTCTCCAACTCGTCTTCTATTTTTAGGGGTTTTGGCGCTATGTATCATGCACTTCTAGGACCCGAGACAGAGGAAACCGAAACAAACCCTTCGCTCCTTAGAAAGTGAATTCCTAGGAGATCAGATGACTTGCCAATTCCAAGAGAGCCGGGTCGAGTTATATTTAATTTTCAATTTATGCTTAATTAAATTTTTTGTAAACGGAAAAAAGTGGGTCAAAATGACTCGAAAATACAGGGTTACCCTCAAATCTTACCCTAATTTTAAGTTTATTACGAAAATTGATAATATTTAACGTCGGTAACCAAAATTAACAGTATTTTGTAATTTATGAATGTTTGATATTTGAAATATATGAAATTAGTAATCAAGCTAATATACGTTGAGTATTATTGGGAGTAAGTCCTGCATCGGTTAATTTAGTGGAAGATCATAGGTTTATAAGTGGGGAATAATATCTTCATTGGTACGAGAATTTTTGGGGAAGCCCAAAGCAAAGTCACGAGAGTTTATAGTCAAAGTGGACAGTATCATACTATTGTGGAGAGTCGTGATTTCTAACAATATATACCGTGATAAATATAAGTTGTTTAAAATATTTTTAAAAAACAATCTAAAAATCCAACTCAACCAATTGAGTTAAGTTGAGTTGTGAAAACCTATATGAAATTTCGAGTTGGTTCTAGAAGTTTCTTCAACCGAACCTAATTTGTATACATTCTTGGTAGATAGTTATGTTGAGGATTATTGGGAGTAAGTCCACCATTAGTTAATTTAGTGAAAGATTATGGGTTGATAAGTGAGAATACTATATAATATGAGGTCTTTTGGAGAAGCCTCAGGCCATAAGAACTTACAGTTAGAGGATATAATAATAATAGAAAATTACAAGGGGAGATACTAATTTAAGGTAAATTAAAAAGTAATGAGTTTCTTGAAATAGAAAAATTGATAAGAAAGGGGAGTTCCTATTTTAGTTGATATCATAAAGTTTTGAGGTGAGTAAGAAAGGGTGGGGGGGTTAAGGGGGAGGTAGTATTTGGCATCAACTTTAATACAAAGGAGAGAAGGACGGTGAAGTGGAGCAGAGCAGCAGCGGCGGCGGCGGCGGCAGGGGCAGCATGATAATTAATTAATGTAAGGAAGGATGTGATTAAGGGAGATGGAGAGAGAGAGAGGTAGGGAACAAAAGCTGTGGGCGCTAGTTTTTGCTTTATTCCAGTGGAAGTGAAATATGGGGAATAGAGTAGGGGATTTAGTTGGGGCTCTGAACAAAAAAACAGGGGACAAACTGATTACTCTTTCTCTTCTCAACTCTGAGTTTTTCAGTACCCTTTTCCATTCTCCCCATGCATATATCTCCTCTTCCTTCTTCTGTTTTTGTTTCGTACAAAATAGCGTCTTTAGGATTAAATGTGAATGGTTTAGTTCTAAACAAACTCCATTAGTTTCACTAATTACACCTTTTATTACATCAACACGACTCTCCACCATCATATGATATTATCTACTTTGAGTATATGCTCTCATGACTTTATAATGGAGAGAGTATTCTTGGAATGTAAACCTGTGAACATTTTTTAAATTAGCCGAGTGAGACTTTCAACATGTGAAACAAAATAGCCACTAAAAAGTGTCGTAAAAGTAAGAATTTAATTTTATTATATTTTATTAGAGGATTTAGAAATATTTTGGAATAATTCAGTCTTGAATTAGCACTTACTAATAAAGATTTGAATTGAATTATCAAATTATTTCTTTTTAATTATTAAAAAAAATTAAAATTGATACTTTAACGATATTTAGTAATAAATTATAGTTTACCATATATATATTATATTTGATATTTTATTATAACGCAAATATTGCCTTATTATCATGAGTATCTTTCCATTTATTGTTATTTCCATTTATTACTATTTTTATATCCTTGTAATTTATTTAATTATAAATAAGATAACTTTCACACGTAAAATGGTGTGGTGGATTAATCAAACATTCTCACCTACAAAGCCGAAACATATTATTAACCTTAATTCCAAATTTTAAATATTTTTTACTTTTTCAAAAATATGGTTGGATTGAGTTGTAACCTTATTTTCAAACGGGTCCGATGGTCAACCTCCAAACCAAACCGAATTTCCTATTTTTTCGAAAGTGTGGGATTATTGGATTATTAAGTCACAAGAACACTCTTAATTTTAGATTATATCAGTGGTCATATTTAAAGTTTTGAATGTATGAATTATTTGAAGAGAAAATCCATTGTAAAATCAATTTTATGTTGAATGTGTGTTAGACGGTAAACTAATCATGATGGTGTATCATTTATGACATGACTATACTATCTATTTGTCTTGAACTAATTCTAATAGTCGAGATTATCTATTTCATTCTCAATCATATAATTCGCTTAAAATGTGATTGGTCAAAGTTATATGCGTTTAATTTTGAAGTTTCTACGATTGAGTCCAAATCACTTATATTTAAACGTGGCTTTAGCTCGTTCAAGTACTCTTATTTTACTCGAGCGTCGCATTCAAATATCAAACTAAATCCATTGTTTTTTACGTGGTAGTGAATACAATAGTGTAGCACTACATGATATTATGAACCTAAGTGCCTTAAAACTCGGAAAAATACCCTTTGGTTTGGCGTCTTTAGGCCCTATTTCCATACATTTTCAAAAGTATTTTGTTTTTGGAATTAATAATCGTTTATAAAGACCTTTTTCCTTTCTTCACCAAACAGTCACGTGTATATTTGTTAAAAACTGTGTATAAAGCCTTTTCAACTTTTTTAGCCTATAGGGATCCGTAGCATATCAAATGTCGCAATCAAATATTTATTTTAGATTTTAAATAAAATGTACATAAACTTTATAATAAAAATAATACTATAGTTTACATTAAAGTCAACCCATGACTCCCAAATGTATAGTATTATCTTATAAAATTAAAACAAAGTTTATAGATAAATCGTAAATTTTAATGATATTTTATTAATTTAGCAATAAATAAATATACACATATATTATTATTATAAGTGGCCTATGCTATTCTATTGGATGTACGTCAATTTTAGAGGACAAAAGGAAAACTCCAAAAAGGTACTCATCACAATTGTGCATGTATCTATCTACCACCACGCCTTCCCTCTATGCTATATATTTTTATTATTTTTATTTTTATCGAAGCTCGATTGAGATGAGACATTTATGTACCTTGTACATATACGATGGAGATAGGATATGTTTTGTTTTTTGTTTTTTTTTATTAATTTAAAAATAAAAAGTATCTAAAATATTCATATGCAACGTGATGGTTGACTTATTCACAAAATGTTTCATAAATTTCAAATTAAGAATTGGTGATTATTAATTGAAGTTGTACGTAGGAAGCTTTAATAGCAAAAATTAAGTGATGAATACACTCGTAAAAGATGGGCCACGTCATTAACTTTAATTAAGAATTGATTGGAAATGGACGTGTGGCTGACAGGTAGATTGGAAGGGTTGCCAGCTAAGATTTGTAAAAAGCTTATGCAACCCTGCAGAAGAAAAACGGAGGAGGATAATTATGTTTAATATAATTAATAATTTTGTTTGGGGAAAAATAAAAAAGAAATTGAAAGACAAAAACTGGAATTACGGATTTTTTATTACAAAAAATAGAGAAAATGCCAAAGGAGGAGGAACAACTTCTGAGCGCCGCCAGTGTAATTATTCTGATTGATTAAGACAATGGCTGTTTTATCCAACTTCCCATAAATAATTAAGATTAATATTAATTAAACCAATTTTAATTATTTAATCTTTCCCTGAAAATGGTTAAACGGCGACGTTTTTAAATCCTTATATCTATTTCAATCATCGTAATTCCCTACGCTTCATTGTAATAAGCATAATTTAGCTTTGGAAATATTGAATTAACAATCAGTCTTCACTCAGTGCCTTCTGTCTATGCTCTCCACCAGCTGTCAGATTCAATACCCAAAAAATGGTTGCAAAAATAAATATTCAATTAAAAAAGGAAGTAATAAAATGATTTTTAGGAGATGAAATCAGGACCGTTCAATTGGGATCGGGTGGCCCAGTAAGATATCCTAGTCCTTCGATTATTCTACCATTGACTTCCACAACCTGCATGAATTAAATCAATTACTATAAATTTAGCCATTCGTCTTCCCTCATAACCACATTCTAGCGATGGAGGAAGCACTCCGGCGGCTCAGAGGGATGCCTGTAAAGCAATCACATTCGGACGACGCCGTTTTATGTCATGTTAACCACCGTAAGAAGTCCACTTCCTCCGCACCAAATG
>NC_036638.1:9359277-9367865 GCF_002806865.2 Cucurbita pepo subsp. pepo
AAGTATATTGTATGAATGATGTCTCTTGGTTCATATCATTTGGGGTCCAGCGTCCTTGCTGTCACTCTTTCCTTCCTCCAATCGATGTGGGACCGCCCCCAAATCCACCTCCCTTTGAATCCCAGCGTCCTTACTGACACACCGCCTCGTGTCTACCCCCCTTCGGGGAACAGCAAGAAAGCTGACACATCATCCAGTGTCTAGCTCTGATACCATTTGTAATGCCCTAGATCCACTGCAAGCAGATATTGTCCTCTTTGGGCTTTCCCTTTCGGACTTACTCTCGAGGCTTTAAAACGCGTCTGCTAAGGGAAGGTTTCCACACCCTTATAAACAGTAGTTTGTCTCACATTGGTTGGGAGGAGAACAAACCATTGTGGAGAGTTTATAAAGTGGACAATATCATATCATTGTGGAGAGTCGTGTTTGTTGGATGATGGAAGTCCCACATCGGCTAATTTAGGGAATGATCATGGGTTTATAAGTGAGGAATACTAACTCCATTGGCACGAGGCCTTTTGAGGAAACCCAAAGTAAAGCCATGAGAGCTTATGCTCAAAGTGGACAATATCATACCATTGTGGAGAGTCGTGTTCGTCTAACAGTGTTCATCTAACATGTTATCAGAGCATCATTCTTAACAGGGTCAATGTAGTTACTAGCATCGAAGAAAACCGTCATAGACGAGAGAGTGAAAGTTCAAAGTTGGCGAACGAGCTCTTATCGTGAGAGAAGAAAGCAACAAGCTTATTACGACGACACACGGTTTACTCAAATTAATTAAAAGTTTATAATTAAAGGGAAAAAGTGAAAGGTGGGAAAGAAAGTGTTTGAAAACTGTTATATAGAAAGACGTGATGACGGCAGTAAGGCAGGGAGCCAGGCGGCATCCCAGCGAGCAGCCCACCAGCAAACTGGCAATGAATCCCATGCCTTCCTCAAATGACTTGAATACGACCCTTCCTGGCCCATAATCTCCTTCCACCGGATCATATCCGCGCTTCAAATAATATCCTTTCCGCCGTTTCAAACCGAATTTTCACTTTTCGTTTAATTTCTATTAAAAAATTAGATTATAACGTAAGCAGCCATACTTAAAAAAATGCTATTAAATGCTAAATTAATAAAAATACTTTTTGAATTTTGAATTTTATTTTGAAAATACCTTAAATTTTATTTTTATTATTATTTTTTAATAATAGCCCAAATAAAATGAACGGAAGATATTCGGCCCATAGCTTTTTAGTTAATTACACTTTTACCATCACTGGCGGGAGTAATTATTTCTATAAATAGTGGGTAAGGCGTACCAAGACCAGGCTTGGAGAAGCAACTCCAAATCTTCTTCTCAGGTCTCTTTTCTTTACATTCCTAGTCTCTCCCTTTCAATCTAGATTGGACCGATAACTTCGGGTTCAAATCCAAGACGCGAAGTAGAAAATGGTCGGAGCCTCACACAGTCCCGGCGGCGTCGCCGCCAGATCTGACAGAACTGCGACCATCAAGTTTCTCTGTAGTTATGGAGGCAGGATCCTTCCTCGTTATCCTGATGGCAAACTCCGTTATCTTGGTGGTGTAACTCGTGTCCTCGCCGTCGATCGTTCCATTCCTTTTTCTGGTTAGTATTAATCTCTTTTCGTAATTTATATTGCATTATCCGTGCATTTATTTCGCGAATGTTTCGATTGAATGTTGTAATTTATTAGGTTGAGGTTGAATGATTGATTTAAGCCTTGGTATGAACTTCTAGATTGAGATTTATAATTGTGTCTGGTTACAGAACTGTTGTTGAAGCTGGAAAAGTTGTGTGGAACATGTGTGAGTCTTCGTTGTCAATTGCCTTCAGAGGATTTGGATGCTTTGGTATCGATAACCTCCGATGAGGACCTAGCGAATCTCATCGAGGAATACGATAGAGCAGCCTCGCCGTCTTCTTTGAAGATCAGAGCGTTCCTTTCACCGCCTAAATCCGTGAAAGAATTTCCTCTCCCTTGTTCGTCGGCCTCTTCATCACCGTCGTCCTCAAAACCTTCGTCTCCGACAACTGCTATATCCTCTCCAAGGGCCTCAACGCAGGTTCCTGACTATTGTATCCATCAGATCCCAACGCCAGTGAGGTTTTCGTACCGCCTGAAGAAGTCACCTGCGAAGGTTCCTCTCTTCTCATATCATCCTCAAGGGAATCCTAGCCACATCTACCTCATCCACAATGGAAATCACTGGCAATAGCATCAACTAGGATGAGAGAAATCAAAGTAAACATACATATAAGATATAACGAAATAGAAAAAGGGAATTCCAAGCACAAAAAAGGATGTATGATGTAAGGAGAATGTACATGTCGCTAAGGATTTCCTTTTGATCCATTAGCCATTAATGAAATTCGGTCCTATTTCATTTTTCAGCCCTAGCTATTGTGATGGTGAGTTTCTTCGTCAAAGAAACGGAATCCGTTCCCGACTTTGAATTACAGCTTCCATTACCATTAGGTCCGTTAATCGCACGCTTGCCCTCTCTCCCAGTAAGAGTTTAGCAAATGTCCACCGTTTTCTCTAGGTCCTATTAACATTCCACGCACGGAGCCTCCATAGTTTAGGTCTGATTGTTGCTTGTGCTTGTGCACAATACGTATTTTTACTCTGGCACAACTGGCTTTATTATCTGATCTTGTTTCTTTCGTTCTCTTTTAAAAACTCAGTTTTAATAAGTTCTACTGTTCAGTTTTCAAAATACTATTAATGTTGTCCGGTGGATTACAATTTCCGTAGTCTTTGATAAAACGATGAACTATATAGTTTTCCATTGGATGTTAATCTTACCAATCTGATTTTGCAGGGTCTAAGAGACCATCACATTGGATCAAACAAAATTTGAAGACACAAGGAGCTACGGCTGCGATTCTGCCATTGGATGTAAGATCTCCGTCCTATCTAATCTATTAGTTAAATTTGTATATGTTTGTGCTGTGTGTTCGTAAGTGTTGCTTCCTCTTAGGCCTTCCAACATGGTTCTGCCCTTTCATTGTTGATTCTACCAATCCACTTACTGATCAGTTACTGCAGGCCTTCAAAAGTGTTGTATTAATTTAATGAGTGGTGTCGGCTTTGTTTTTAAGTGTTCATAACTGTTGCCTAATTTTATCATATGTGTGTGTACCTGTTCATTAGTCTTCAATTCCTTTTAGGCCTTCTAGCATAGTTCAAACCCTTTAATCGTCGTTTCTTTCATTCCTCTTACCCCGTTGCTGTAGACTCTCTTTCTCTCTCCGCACACCACATTCATACACGTATATTTTACCTTTTTGGCTTTCTGGATGAAAAGTTCACAAGTCGTATTCGTGGTTGCGAAAGATCACATAAATTCTATATTAATGTTGTGAGAAAATGATGATACATTTATATGTATTGGATCCTTTATATATGTTAGGTACATGCGAAGAAAATCTGCCATTGTCGGAACCAGAGATCTACGAGGTCTGTTTGCTCTGTTTTCTGTACCGAGAGTTTCATTCGCAATCACAGGTACTCCTTTCTTCTTTCCCATTCATTTTGAATAAAGTAACACAAGATAATACTCTGGAAAATTTTGGGTAGAAATAAAATTAAAAAAGTAAAGACCTACAAATAGGGAATTGTGGGGGGAAAGACAGCAGTAATATGGTAGTATTAGGAGCAAGTTGCAGGCTTCTATGGCGTGGCCTTGACGATGAGGTTTGGTTTGTTTCTGTGTTTGGAGAGTGGAGGAAAAGTCCATGAGTGGACAACAGGGACAATGGCTGAAAATGCACTGGGGACCATATTGAGATCAGTTTGACAAAAAAAAAAAAAAAAAAAAAAAAAAAAAAAAAAAAAAAAAAAAAAAAAAAAAAAAAAAAAAAAAAAAAAANATTGTCTCTTTGCCAGACAAGGGGAAGGCACTGGACTTGTGTTTCATTTCATCTAAATTTACTAGAAGAAATAAAGTCACAATCGTATAAGGACCAGTAAAAGAAAAAAGTAAATAATTAATGACCCACCTACCCTTTTAAATTCTAACCCCAGTTTGGGAAACAGATTCTCACCACACATGATATGATGTGGTCCAACACTGGCTGGAGATTTATCCCATTCTTCAAAAACCCATTTTCTATTATTTATTTATTTATTTATTTATTTATTCTTCTGAGAAGTAGCCATTTGCAAATATATTTTCATTCTAATAATTTTTTTTTTAAAAAAGAATTTTTTATTTATAAAAAGGAAGATAACATGTGCGTGGGCCATGTTTTCATACCCTTTTTTATGCTAGAGAAACAGAAAAGGATGCCCACACACACATAATTCTGCAATTATTCTGTATTTTATTTTTAAAAATGATTTTTTACCTCTTAATTTCTTTGTATTTGCAAACTGATCCCTTTCTTTGTATTTTTTTACCACACACACACATGTAAGTCTGCAATTATGCCCACACACACACAATATATCTCTAATTTGTTATTCTTTACTCCCTTAAAATATTTATCGATAGACATTCAACCCCAAAATTTAATAGAAAATTGTAAAGATTGGTGTTTTGTATTGACGGGCTTCGTGTTGTATTCAAACACATGATGATTCACCTTTTTAAAAATAAAAATAAAAATAAGCTAGGCTATTTTAATTTATCAGTTACTCGCTTCACTAATAGTCATACAACGAATGAACAAATCCATATAAGAAACAGAAAAAAAAAAATCCAACATTATTGAGGTCGTGGTTTGTACGATCAATTGCTTTATTTAGATTATCTTTGAATTATATGTTTTTTTTAGTTCCGTATATTGTTTTG
Organism: Cucurbita pepo subsp. pepo; assembly: GCF_002806865.2. NCBI lineage: Eukaryota > Viridiplantae > Streptophyta > Magnoliopsida > Cucurbitales > Cucurbitaceae > Cucurbita > Cucurbita pepo. The sequence goes on from NC_036638.1 coordinate 9,364,087, forward strand.
AATTATCTTGTTGGTTTTTCTATTTAGTAATGCATTAAGATAAGATAAATAATTATCATGTTAATCCAATTCGTATTAATATTTTTTCCAAATAAATTTATTGTTATAATTCCAGTTTTTTTAATTATTTAGTTTAATATTGGTGGACATGATTTTATTATTTTACTTGATCGTTGTTTCGTCACATTATTATTATTATTATTATTATTAATATTACTAAATATATTTCATTGGTTCAGCCTATAAAAAGATATTACACTTTAGTGGTGTTTGTTTCTGGGGTTAGGAACGGGTTTCTGGGAGAGGATTTAATTTATTATCTGGAGAAACTCTTTTTCCAAACATCTAAAAAGAAGGCAATGGAAGGGTTTTTAAAACGCATTCAAACGGATGAGGTTCTTTTAATGTTTTTTTTTTTAATTTTAATCTTTTTTCCTTTTGTATTGCTTCTTCCTCCACTTTTTTATTTTTCTTGATTATTTTTCATTTGTTTTTTTCCTTTTTCTTTTATTTTCTTGGTTGTTTTTTTAAATATGATTATTATTTTTAATTATTAATGTTGAGTATTATTTCTTCTTTTTTTATAACTCTATTAACTTATCTTCTTTTTTCAATTAGATGTGTTTTATGTTGAACTATGATTAATTCAAATTAAATTTGTAATTAATAATAATAAACTATAATTATAAAAAAATAATGAAATATTCTAATATAATATATATATATATATATATATATATATATATATATATATTATTTTATTAATAAATTATTATAATGGTATGACATTTATAAATATATCTCATTTAATATAATTTACCCACCACTATAAGTTGGGGTAAATATTTATAGTTAAAAAGTTTTATATTTTATTAAATTAAATTATTTGAGAATTAAAACTTAAAACAAAATAAACTTAAAAACTTAAAATTTAAGGTACATAAATGAAAATTAAAATAAAATAAAACTTCTTAACATTATTTTAAGAATCTGACTTCATAGAAATAGAAATAAGAGACCTAATAATAATTAATTATCTAAAATTAAATAATACAATAAAATTATTAAAAAGTATTTAGATAACATTTTTTATATAACATCTATTTGATTCCTTCTCCACATTTTTGTTTCTAGTCATCATAAATAAAAGTTTGACCCAACGGCCCTTAGGGTTTTGAACCATTGATTTCATTAGCCTTTGGTTTTTCCAAAAGGCATGGGCCAAAAAAATTGTTATTTCTTATATCCTCCTATATGAGCTTCCCCTTGTGTTGTATAATTTAGAAAAGCCATTAATTTTTAAACCATGATGACGATAACGTAATCTTAACCAGAAACCGTATGCCGACGTTTCAACGTCGTTTGTAACCCATCAAATTTCCCTTGTCACTAGTTCCTCAGAGAGTTCTTTGATTGGAAATTTTGCTTAAGCTCCCTAAGAATAAAATAAAATGTTGAGTATAGAAGGTCTAGAAATAAGATACTTTTCTTGCTATCAAAATTTCATATAAATAAATAATATTTTTGCTTAGTTCTTACTTCTAAAAATGTTACTTTAGATAATTAGTTGTAGTTAGTTTTTAGTAAGTTAAATTATTTAAATAATTTTTATTAATTTAATTTTTATTATATTATAAATAATATCTTAAATTTGAGGTTTTTGAATTTATTCAATTATTATTCTCAAATAAGTGGTTTTAATCAAATTATACATATTTTTAATTATAAATAATTAGTACGGTAATCAAATTAAAGAATTAATTATACATGATGAAAAACTGTAAAGTGGAGTAAATTATTTAAGATGAGATTATCTTATAATAAGTTATTAATAAAAGAATAAAAAGATTAAAAAAAAGAAGATTTTCTATTACATGTGCAAAATATGATATAAAAAAGAAAGAAAGAAAGAAAGAAAGAATAATAATTGTAAAATAGAAGGGAAAAAAGAGAGTAAAGAAAATGGAAATAAAAAACAAAGAGATAAAAATGGAAAAGAAAATACGGAGGAAAGGTGATAAAAAGAATAAAGAAATTGGAAAAAAAAAAAAAAAAAAAAAAAAAAAAAAAAAGAAGGAAAAATTGGGTGGATTTTGAAGACCCGTAGTTTTTTTAGAAGTTTCGAAAACCCACCACAATGTGATGCCAGGAAAAACTTTTTCAAGGCATCTGATTTCAAAACTTTAAAACAAACCTCGGTTTCCAAAATGCATATCCATTCCCATCTCTAAAACCCTCTAACCAAACATGTGCACGGGGTTTATACTGTTTATCGACATGTTTATTCAAATGGAACAAATTATGCAATTTAAGTATACGAAGTTCACACCCATTGATTTAAGTCAGGACTATAATTATCTTCTAGACATCTGAGTATAGGTGTAATATTGAATGCACACAATATTCTAGCATAGTAGCTGATCGAGATTATATCCTTGAATTAAAAAGGCAAACAAACAAACAAAAGGTATAGGTACGGGTGTCGATCATCTACTTAAAATTGACTTTTAATTTGAATAGTTGAGCATACAAATGTCTCTGGCTCAACTATTATTATTGTTATATAATTAAGGGTTTTGTCTAACAAAAATAATTTGAGGTCACACTCAATTAGTTGATGTCCTATTTGAACCAAGTCCATCTTTTTTATCTCCATGAATCATGATAATTTATTTTATGAAGTAACATAGTCTAAAGACAATTAAAATTATGTGGATATATTGTTTATGCATGTGATAATTTACTGGACACACTGGGATTAACCATACGAGTAATGACATAAATGGGCAAATTTAGAACCGGGCTTCGAAATATACCCTATCTATTTCTTTGCCGGATAAATGGCCAAACAACACATTTAAACACTAATTAAGATTTATCAAATGATTAAAATACTCCTTAACAAAACAGCTAATTGCAATTCTAGAATTATGGAGTAATTAAAGTGAGTCTCAAATTCAAAACAAAACAACCCAAATTTTATAAATCAAAGTTTAATAGATTTTAGGATTCTATGTTTAAGAAATTTTCATCCTAAAAAGATACTTTCTAAATCTAGACTAAATAACTTTGCACTCCAAAGTCCAAATAACTTTATAGACTACATAATTTCAGAATTAATTATCTTAACTGGGTGTCTCAAACACCACCTTAAATCCTAACGATTTTACATGTTAAAGTTATGTCTTAAGTTCTTCGTTTTATACCTTTAGTTAAAGGTTTTATGTTCATCCCTACATGTTATCAATTTGGTTTTTTATGCATCAATAAATTTTTTTAATTCAGTCCCTTGGTGTTGGGGAATCTTAAAGGCAATTGATGTAAAATTGGAAGTGAACGAAAAAGTCATAAGAATTTTGAGAGAGGCTGAGACTATGAGTTTGGAAAATTTCGCCTATTGATCTAAAGCTTAATGTAGCGCACAATCAGCTGGAGGTAACTTTCATCTTCTAGCTCCTCTGTTTTTTAACATGGGTTCTATGAATTGGCTTAGTTGATCTAATACAGTCAATTGCTTTATAATTTTCCTAAACTGGGCTTCAGAAACTCCAGTGCCTTGATATTTCTTCGAATCTTTTGGAGTCACTTCCTGATTCTATCGGCCTATTGGCTAATTGAAGGTCGTCAACGTATCAGGAAACAAACTGAACTTCCTGAAACCCTACTGGTTGCAGGTAACTAAATCAGTAGTCTTTGGCTTCCTTTTCAACAGCACATGGAAAATGATGTTCACTGTGTTGAGTTTTGAATATTTTGATTACTTGGTGGGGTCTTCTTTT